>NW_027189204.1:181534-266248 GCF_040958095.1 Procambarus clarkii | reverse complement strand
ATGGTATACTCTAATAATCATAGGTACATATTTCAGAGCGCGACATTCGTGCGCGCGCGCGCACACACACATATACACACACACTCACACACACACACACACTCACACACACACACTCACACACACACACACACACACACACACACACACACACACACACACACACACACACACACACACACACACACACACACACACACACATATAAATATACAAACATACATACAGTCTCGACAGTCAAATTGCAGAAACTGTCACAATTATGACAAGGATCACTCATATTGGATATATACACACACAGATAAATTCACGTGGATAAGTCACTCCAATTACACGTATGTACACACACAGACAACATATTTCAGTGAGTGTGGCCCATAGTATACATTAATACTCACACATGGCAGCCCATTCACAATTAATTGGTGTACATATTCATTCACACACATGTTTATGTGTCTCTTTCTTATAAAATACACACACACACTGAAAGGAATCTTTGAGAACATTATATACCACATATGTCAGACCAATCCTGAAGTATGCCGCTCCAGCATGGAGTCCACATCTAGTCAAGCATAAGACTAAACTGGAAAAGGTTCAAAGGTTTGCCACCAGACTAGAACCCGAGCTAAGAGGTATGAGCTACGAGGAGAGACTACGGGAATTAAACCTCACTTCGTTGGAAGACAGAAGAGTTAAGGGGGACATGATCACCACATTCAAGATTCTCATGGGAATCGATAAGGTAGATGAAGATAGGCTATTTAACACAAGGGGCACACGTACTAGGGTACACAGGTGGAAACTGAGTGCCCAAATGAGACACAGAGATATCAGAAAGAACTTTTTTAGTGTCAGAGTAGTTGACAAATGGAATGCATTAGGAAGTGATGTGGTGGAGGCTGACTCCATACACAGTTTCAAGTGTAGATATGATAGAGCCCAATAGGCTCAGGAACTAGTACTCCTGTTGATTGACGGTTGAGAGGCGGGACCAAAGAGCCAGAGCTCAAACCCCCGCAAGCACAATAAGGTGAGTACAATTAGGTGAGTACACACAAACTCATTGTTAATTTTCCCTGGAAACAACCCGACAAACCGTTTAACAACCAGGTACCCATTCACTGCTTCGTGAAGATAATCGTTAAGTTAAGGATTGGTGCCTAGTCAATCCGCTCTTCCCCTGCCAGCCAGGAATGAACCCAGGCGAAATCGCTTGAGAAGCGCGAGGTGAGTGCCTTACCACTGATCCACAGGGACTGCCCAAATATGAATGCCATCAGCAGCACTAGCAGTTGGTGTTACCAGGCAGGTTACCCATCCAATTACTAACCAAATTGAAAGTTGCTTAACTTGGCTAATGGGACGAGAAGCAGTGTCCTTTAAGTGGTAGTATGGCCGTTGTTATTGTATACAAGTGGTAACCAATAACTTGTGAGTGAGTGAGTGAGTGATGATAATGGTAACTGCGGCGGAGGATACTCACACATACCAGCCAATTCTCCATTAATGATAGTTCTTATAGTCAAAAAACCAACCAAAAGTGGACTATTGCACCAACATGGAAATGTTTGGATGCCATTGATCTCGCACAAATCGCTTATAAATGCCACCCGCCGCTATTTATAAAACCTAAACAATCCTCTTCTAAGCACGAATGACTACTCTTAGGCCTTGGATTATGTTCACTTAGGCTTCATTGAGTCAATACATATAACTTCTTTGAGCGGGGACAGGCAGTCTATATATACATGTTAGGCTTATAAAGTGGTCTCCAACACCCACCCCACAAGGTTAAACTAACCCTCACTCACCAGGATGCTAGTAGCTCACTAACTTCTGGATTCCTATTTACTGCAAGGTGAACAGGTGCATTGGGTGATAGGAAACGCTACCAACAATTACAGCCCTGCCTGACCGCGATTCAAACCCTGGAATTCCTTATTGAGAGTCGAGAAGGAACACATCATTCATGTTACATATATGTGTACTCACCTATTTGTGCCAGGAGGATCGAGCATTAATCTTAGAGTCTGCCTTTAAGCCGTCAGTTGTTTATAGCAATAACTCTTGGCCTATTTCCTAACTTAACCTAGCCTAACCTATACCCTACCCTAACCTATAACCTACCACAATCTAAAACCAAACCTAATATAACCTAACCTAATCTAAACCTAACCTAGCCTACACCTAAACCCAATCTACCTAACTTACCTAACTAAGCTAACCTAACCAAACCTAACCTAACTAACTAACCTAACTAACCAAACCTAACCTAACCTAACTACTCTAACCTAACCTAACACGTAACGTAACGTAACCTAACCTAACCTACCCAAACCTAACCTAACTAACCTAACCTAACCTAACCTATCCTAACTTAACTAACCTAACCTAAACCTAACCAAACCTAACCTAACTAACCTAACCTAACCTAACCTAAACCTAACCTAACCTAACTTAACCAAACCTAACCTAACCAAACTTAACCTAACCTAACCTAACCTAACCAAACCTAACCTAACTAACCTAACCTAACTAACTAACCTAACCTAACCTAACCAAACCTAACCTAACTAACCTAACCAAACTTAACCTAACCTAACCAAACTTAAACCTAACCAACCAAACTTAACCTAACCTAACCAAACTTAACCTAACCTAACCAAACTTACCCTAACCTAGGGGCTGGTCCCAAACCTGCACACAGAAATAACATCACATGAGACCAGAAGACATGGCAGGATGTGCAGAATACCCCCGTTGAAAAACAGAGGTGCAACTGGTACTCTGAGAGAGAACTCTATCAACATCAGAGGTCCGAGACTGTTCAACACGCTTCCACTACACATAAGGGGCATAACTGGCCGACCCCTCACAGTGTTCAAGAGAGAACTGGATAAGCACCTCCAAAGGATACCTGATAAACCAGGCTGTGACTCATACGTCAGGCTGCGAGCAGCCGCGTCCAACAGCCTGGTTGATCAGTCCGGCAACCAGGAGGCCTGGTCGACGACCGGGCCGCGGGGACGCTAAGCCCCGGAAGCACCTCAAGGTAAGGTAACCTAACCTAACCTAACCAAACCTAACCTAACTAACCTAACCTAACCTAACTAACCTAACCTAAACCTAACCAAACCTAACCTAACTAACCTAACCAAACTTAACCTAACCTAACCAAACTTAACCTAACCTAACCAAACTTAACCTAACCTAACTAACCTAACCTAACCTAACCAAACCTAACCTAACCAAACTTAACCTAACCTAACCTAACCTAACCTAACCAAACTTAACCTAACCTAACCTAACCTAACCAACACCCACCTCACAAGATCGAACACCTAAACTGACCCTGACTGACCCTCACCAGGATGCAACCCTACATGAAGCTCACAACTCCTGGATACCTGTTTACTGCTAGGAGAACAGAGGCATTAGGTGATAGGAAACGCTACCAATAATTTCAGTCCTGCCTGGCCGGGTTTCGATCCAGGAATCCCCGATCGTTAGTCTAGAAGGAACACATACATGTTTCATATTTCTGTGTACTCACCTATTTGTACTTGCAGGACTGAGCATCAGTTTTTGAACGCTGACAGTATAGCCGCCGGTTGTTTAAAGCAATGACTCCTGGTCTATTTTCCTGTCATATCAACTTTTAAAATTATGAATGGAGTTTGCATCTACAACTGTGGGTTTTTGTAAGTTTGTTCTCACCTAGTTGTATTCACCTAGTTGTGTTTGCTAGGTTTGATATTCAGATCTTTGGTCCCACCTCTCAACCATCAATCAATTGCTCAAGTAGTTTTCCAGAAGTTATGTAACTCATAACTCTCAGCTCTGTTGGAAAAAAGGCTGGGGCTGCATATTCAATTATTTGTCTCGCATAGGTTGAAAAAAAGGTTCATTCTTCTTTACACGTTAGAAATGTTACTTTGAACATGTTCTATCCAAGTCGGATAGAACATATTCTTAATCCGGATAGACCTGCGTTCGAGCCTGTCGAAACGGTTGCAATTACAGGGCACATATTGTCCTCTCCTGTAGCAGCATCAGGTTCGATAGATTCTCTGGACAGCCGATGATTGACCTTCTGGCAGTTCTCACGTTGACAAATTTAAAACTGTTTTTTTGATAAAAAAAAAGGCACATTCCTTAGATGTTTAAATTTGTTATCTCTGTCAATCACACACGCTTGAGTTGAGTTTTGATTCCTTGTGTTTCTTGATTCCTTGTGTTTCTTGATTCCGTGTGTGTCTTGAATCCGTTTGTGTCTTGATTCCTTGTGTTTCTTGATTCCGTGTGTCTTGATTCCTTGTGTTTCTTGATTCCGTGTGTGTCTTGATTCCGTGTGTGTCTTGATTCCGTGTGTGTCTTGATTCCGTCTGTGCCTTGTTCCTTGTGTTCTTGATTCCGTGTGTGTCTTGATTCCTTGTGTTTTGATTCCGTGTGTGTCTTGATTCCGTTTGTGTCTTGATTCCTTGTGTTTCTTGATTCCGTGTGTGTCTTGATTCCTTGTGTGTCTTGATTCCGTCTGTGCCTTGATTCCTTGTGTTTCTTGATTCCGAGTGTGTCTTGTTCCGTGTGTGTCTTGATTCCGTCTGTGCCTTGATTCCTTGTGTTCTTGATTCCGTGTGTGTCTTGATTCCTTGTGTGTCTTGATTCCGTCTGTGCCTTGATTCCTTGTGTTCTTGATTCCGAGTGTGTCTTGGTTCCGTGTGTGTCTTGATTCCGTGTGTGTCTTGATTCCGTGTGTGTCTTGATTCCGTCTGTGCCTTGATTCCTTGTGTTTCTTGATTCCGTGTGTGTCTTGATTCCGTTTGTGTCTTGATTCCTTGTGTTTCTTGATTCCGTGTGTGTCTTGATTCCGTTTGTGTCTTGATTCCTTGTGTCTCTTGATTCCGTGTGTGCCTTGATTCCTTGTGTTTCTTGATTCCGTGTGTGTCTTGATTCCGTGTGTTTCTTGATTCCGTGTGTGTCTTGATTCCGTGTGTGTTGTGTGTGTGTCTTGATTCCGTGTGTGTCCTGATTCCTTGTGTTTCTTGATTCCTTGTGTTTCTTGATTCCGTGTTTGTCTTGATTCCGTCTGTGCCTTGATTCCTTATGTGTCTTGATTTCGTGTGTGTCTCCTGAGTGTGTCTTGTTTCCGCGTGTGTCTTGATTCCGTATGTTCCCGTGTCCGTCAGAGTCTTAGGTTAGTCTTAGGTTAGGTTAGGTTAGGTTAGGTTAGTTAGTGTCCGTGTCAGTGTCTATGTCATTGTCCCTGGGTTTTGAGTCCAGGATGCCATTTGTGTCCCCTCAAATTGCCTCCCTTATCTCCACCTTGGGATCGTGTCAGTGTCCATGTGTGTCTTGATTCTGTGTGTGTCTTGAGTCCGTGTGTATCTTGAGTCCGTGTGTGTCTTGATTCTGTGAGTGTCTTGAGTCCGTGTGTGTCTTGATTCTGTGTGTGTCTTGAGTCCGTGTGTGTCTTGAGTACGTGTATTGATTCCGTGTGTCCGTGTCCGTTAGAGTCTATGAGTGTCCGTATCCGTGTCCGTGTCATTATCCCTGGGGTATTGAGTCCAGGATGCCATTTGTGTCCCCTCAAATTGCCTCCCTTGTCTCCACCTTGGGATCGTGTCAGTGTCCATGTGTGTCTTGATTCCGCGTGTGTCTTGAGTCCGTGTGTGTCTTGAGTCCGTGTGTGTCTTGAGTCCGCGTGTGTCTTGAGTCCGTGTGTGTCTTGATTCCGCGTGTGTCTTGAGTCCGCGTGTGTCTTGATTCCGTGTGTGTCTTGAGTCCGCGTGTGTCTTGAGTCCGTGTGTGTCTTGAGTCCGCGTGTGTCTTGAGTCCGTGTGTGTCTTGATTCCGCGTGTGTCTTGAGTCCTGTGTGTTCGGGTGTCTTTGGGGTTTTGGGTCCAGGAAGCTATTTGTGTCGACCCAAATTGCCTCCCTTCTCCACCTGAAATCCAGGTGAATTGAAAGACCTGCCCGAGGTCAGTGGATCCAGGTATCCGTCCGTGGGCCCCCGGATTTCAACCCTTCCCCACATTCCAGGGGGTCGGTCAATCAATCTTCAGCTATCCAGAGAATCTATCGAAACTGATGCTCCTACAGGAGGGGACACACAGATAAATCTGTGCCCTGTACTTGCAACCGTTCCGACAGGCTCGAACGCAGGTCTATCCGGATTAAGAACATGTTCTATCCGACTAGGCCACGCTGGAGTTGCCTTCTGAATCAAATTTTGCACTTGTATTTATATCTCGTAGTAAGGTTAGTTAGTGTCTATTTATCAACATTTGCAATGATTGACGTGTGAAGTTGTGAGTTTGTGTTGACAGATAGAAATTCATAACAGCTTATTCGATGAGGTTGCAGTCCAGTGAGGCAGTTTCATGAATGAATATTGGAGAATTTAGGCAAACTGACGTGTGTGTGTGTGTGTGTGTGTGTGTGTGTGTGTGTGTGTGTGTGTGTGTGTGTGTGTGTGTGTGTGTGTGTGTGTGTGTGTGTGTGTGTGTGTGTGTGTGTGTTTAAAGGTATGTATTATTTAATATTTAGTGTGGTGTGTGTGTGTGTCCAAATGAGTTTGTGAATGGTAAACAAGCAATCCAATACCTAATATGTGCTAATCTAGGCCTCGTTTTGTATATATATATATATATGTGTTTACTAGGGAATGAAAATCCGGTTTGTTTTATTCTAAGTTTTTTCAACAATAAATAGTACATACGCGAACGAACGGTTCGGCTGGGTAAGTATAGCGTTGTGGCGGCCATTTTCTCTGTTAGGCGGGGTTGGGGGAAGGGGGGGTTGGTCTCTGGTAATTGTGGTATAGGGGTAGTTATATTTGGGCCTCGGTTGGGGGGTAGGGTGTTGGTAGGGGGGTGGGGGCCCAGGGAGCAGCAGAGGGGGACCTGAGGGAGAGGCATGGAGTTGCTAGTTAATCATTAAGATATTAATTTGTGGAGATAGGTTATATAAGGAAAGATGTTTAGGAAGGAATAAGAAAAGTGTTTGGAACTGATGAAAGTATATGAGTTATAGTGATTCATGTTAGAAGAAAGATATGTGCTTTAAAGGTGAAGAGATTTGTAAAGGACTTTATCTGCTTAATAATATATTAATTAACGGTAAATGACCATTGGAGATAGATATTCAACAGCATAATGAGTGGACAAGTTTTAGCAGGAAGGCCGGCACAGAGAGAGAATGGACCGATAAATAGTTAGACATTTTTTCTCGAATGGTATACTCTAATAATCATAGGTACATATTTCAGAGCGCGACATTCGTGCGCGCGCGCACACACACATATACACACACACTCACACACACACACACACTCACACACACACACACACACACACACACACACACACACACACACACACACACACACACACACACACACACACACACACACACACACACACACACACATATATATATACAAACATACATACAGTCTCGACAGTCAAATTGCAGAAACTGTCACAATTATGACAAGGATCACTCATATTGGATATATACACACACAGATAAATTCACGTGGATAAGTCACTCCAATTACACGTATGTACACACAGACAACATATTTCAGTGAGTGTGGCCCATAGTATACATTAATACTCACACATGGCAGCCCATTCACAATTAATTGGTGTACATATTCATTCACACACATGTTTATGTGTCTCTTTCTTATAAAAACACACACACACTGAAAGGAATCTTTGAGAACATTATATACCACATATGTCAGACCAATCCTGAAGTATGCCGCTCCAGCATGGAGTCCACATCTAGTCAAGCATAAGACTAAACTGGAAAAGGTTCAAAGGTTTGCCACCAGACTAGAACCCGAGCTAAGAGGTATGAGCTACGAGGAGAGACTACGGGAATTAAACCTCACTTCGTTGGAAGACAGAAGAGTTAAGGGGGACATGATCACCACATTCAAGATTCTCATGGGAATCGATAAGGTAGATGAAGGTAGGCTATTTAACACAAGGGGCACACGTACTAGGGACACAGGTGGAAACTGAGTGCCCAAATGAGACACAGAGATATTAGAAAGAACTTTTTTAGTGTCAGAGTAGTTGACAAATGGAATGCATTAGGAAGTGATGTGGTGGAGGCTGACTCCATACACAGTTTCAAGTGTAGATATGATAGAGCCCAATAGGCTCAGGAACTAGTACTCCTGTTGATTGACGGTTGAGAGGCGGGACCAAAGAGCCAGAGCTCAACCCCCGCAAGCACAATAAGGTGAGTACAATTAGGTGAGTACACACAAACTCATTGTTAATTTCCCTGGAACAAACCCGACAAACCGTTTAACAACCAGGTACCCATTCACTGCTTCGTGAAGATAATCGTTAAGTTAAGGATTGGTGCCTAGTCAATCCGCTCTTCCCCTGCCAGCCAGGATATGAACCCAGGCGAAATCGCTTGAGAAGCGCGAGGTGAGTGCCTTACCACTCATCCACAGGGACTGCCCAAATATGAATGCCATCAGCAGCACTAGCAGTTGGTGTTACCAGGCAGGTTACCCATCCAATTACTAACCAAATTGAAAGTTGCTTAACTTGGCTAATGGGACGAGAAGCAGTGTCCTTTAAGTGGTAGTATGGCCGTTGTTATTGTATACAAGTGGTAACCAATAACTTGTGAGTGAGTGAGTGAGTGATGATAATGGTAACTGCGGCGGAGGATACTCACACATACCAGCCAATTCTCCATTAATGATAGTTCTTATAGTCAAACAAACCAACCAAAAGTGGACTATTGCACCAACATGGAAATGTTTGGATGCCATTGATCTCGCACAAATCGCTTATAAATGCCACCCGCCGCTATTTATAAAACCTAAACAATCCTCTTCTAAGCACGAATGACTACTCTTAGGCCTTGGATTATGTTCACTTAGGCTTCATTGAGTCAATACATATAACTTCTTTGAGTCGGGGGACAGGCAGTCTATATATACATGTTAGGCTTATAAAGTGGTCTCCAACACCCACCCCACAAGGTTAAACTAACCCTCACTCACCAGGATGCTAGTAGCTCACTAACTCCTGGATACCTATTTACTGCAAGGTGAACAGGTGCATTGGGTGATAGGAAACGCTACCAACAATTACAGCCCTGCCTGACCGCGATTCAAACCCTGGAATCCCTTATTGAGAGTCGAGAAGGAACACATCATTCATGTTACATATATGTGTACTCACCTATTTGTGCCAGGAGGATCGAGCATTAATCTTAGAGTCTGCCTTTAAGCCGTCAGTTGTTTATAGCAATAACTCTTGGCCTATTTCCTAACTTAACCTAGCCTAACCTATACCCTACCCTAACCTATAACCTACCACAATCTAAAACCAAACCTAATATAACCTAACCTAATCTAAACCTAACCTAGCCTACACCTAAACCCAATCTACCTAACTTACCTAACTAAGCTAACCTAACCAAACCTAACCTAACTAACCTAACCTAACTAACCTAACCTAACCTAACCTAACTACTCTAACCTAACCTAACTAACGTAACGTAACGTAACCTAACCTAACCTACCCAAACCTAACCTAACTAACCTAACCTAACCTAACCTATCCTAACTTAACTAACCTAACCTAAACCTAACCAAACCTAACCTAACCTAACTTAACCAAACCTAACCTAACCAAACTTAACCTAACCTAACCTAACCTAACCAAACCTAACCTAACTAACCTAACCTAACCTAACTAACCTAACCTAAACCTAACCAAACCTAACCTAACTAACCTAACCAAACTTAACCTAACCTAACCAAACTTAAACCTAACCTAACCAAACTTAACCTAACCTAACCAAACTTAACCTAACCTAACCAAACTTACCCTAACCTAGGGGCTGGTCCCAAACCTGCACACAGAAATAACATCACATGAGACCAGAAGACATGGCAGGATGTGCAGAATACCCCCGTTGAAAAACAGAGGTGCAACTGGTACTCTGAGAGAGAACTCTATCAACATCAGAGGTCCGAGACTGTTCAACACGCTTCCACTACACATAAGGGGCATAACTGGCCGACCCCTCACAGTGTTCAAGAGAGAACTGGATAAGCACCTCCAAAGGATACCTGATAAACCAGGCTGTGACTCATACGTCAGGCTGCGAGCAGCCGCGTCCAACAGCCTGGTTGATCAGTCCGGCAACCAGGAGGCCTGGTCGACGACCGGGCCGCGGGGACGCTAAGCCCCGGAAGCACCTCAAGGTAAGGTAACCTAACCTAACCTAACCAAACCTAACCTAACTAACCTAACCTAACCTAACTAACCTAACCTAAACCTAACCAAACCTAACCTAACTAACCTAACCAAACTTAACCTAACCTAACCAAACTTAACCTAACCTAACCAAACTTAACCTAACCTAACCTAACCTAACCTAACCTAACCTAACCAAACCTAACCTAACCAAACTTAACCTAACCTAACCTAACCTAACCTAACCAAACTTAACCTAACCTAACCTAACCAACACCCACCTCACAAGATCGAACACCCTAAACTGACCCTGACTGGACCCTCACCAGGATGCAACCCTACATGAAGCTCACAACTCCTGGATACCTGTTTACTGCTAGGAGAACAGAGGCATTAGGTGATAGGAAACGCTACCAATAATTTCAGTCCTGCCTGGCCGGGTTTCGATCCAGGAATCCCCGATCGTTAGTCTAGAAGGAACACATACATGTTTCATATTTCTGTGTACTCACCTATTTGTACTTGCAGGACTGAGCATCAGTTTTTGAACGCTGACAATATAGCCGCCGGTTGTTTAAAGCAATGACTCCTGGTCTATTTTCCTGTCATATCAACTTTTAAAATTATGAATGGAGTTTGCATCTACAACTGTGGGTTTTTGTAAGTTTGTTCTCACCTAGTTGTATTCACCTAGTTGTGTTTGCTAGGTTTGATATTCAGATCTTTGGTCCCACCTCTCAACCATCAATCAATTGCTCAAGTAGTTTTCCAGAAGTTATGTAACTCATAACTCTCAGCTCTGTTGGAAAAAAAGGCTGGGGCTGCATATTCAATTATTTGTCTCGCATAGGTTGAAAAAAGGGTTCATTCTTCTTTACACGTTAGAAATGTTACTTTGAACATGTTCTATCCAGTCGGATAGAACATATTCTTAATCCGGATAGACCTGCGTTCGAGCCTGTCGAAACGGTTGCAATTACAGGGCACATATTGTCCTCTCCTGTAGCAGCATCAGGTTCGATAGATTCTCTGGACAGCCGATGATTGACCTTCTGGCAGTTCTCACGTTGACAAATTTAAAACTGTTTTTTTGATAAAAAAAAAAGGCACATTCCTTAGATGTTTAAATTTGTTATCTCTGTCCGTGTATGTGTCTTGAGTTGAGTTTTGATTCCTTGTGTTTCTTGATTCCTTGTGTTTCTTGATTCCGTGTGTGTCTTGAATCCGTTTGTGTCTTGATTCCTTGTGTTTCTTGATTTCGTGTGTGTCTTGATTCCTTGTGTTTCTTGATTCCGTGTGTGTCTTGATTCCGTGTGTGTCTTGATTCCGTGTGTGTCTTGATTCCGTCTGTGCCTTGGTTCCTTGTGTTTCTTGATTCCGTGTGTGTCTTGATTCCTTGTGTTTCTTGATTCCGTGTGTGTCTTGATTCCGTTTGTGTCTTGATTCCTTGTGTTTCTTGATTCCGTGTGTGTCTTGATTCCTTGTGTGTCTTGATTCCGTCTGTGCCTTGATTCCTTGTGTTTCTTGATTCCGAGTGTGTCTTGGTTCCGTGTGTGTCTTGATTCCGTCTGTGCCTTGATTCCTTGTGTTTCTTGATTCCGTGTGTGTCTTGATTCCTTGTGTGTCTTGATTCCGTCTGTGCCTTGATTCCTTGTGTTTCTTGATTCCGAGTGTGTCTTGGTTCCGTGTGTGTCTTGATTCCGTGTGTGTCTTGATTCCGTGTGTGTCTTGATTCCGTCTGTGCCTTGATTCCTTGTGTTTCTTGATTCCGTGTGTGTCTTGATTCCGTTTGTGTCTTGATTCCTTGTGTTTCTTGATTCCGTGTGTGCCTTGATTCCTTGTGTTTCTTGATTCCGTGTGTGTCTTGATTCTGTGTGTTTCTTGATTCCGTGTGTGTCTTGATTCCGTGTGTGTCTTGATTCCGTGTGTGTCCTGATTCCTTGTGTGCCTTGATTCCTTGTGTTTCTTGATTCCGTGAGTGTCTTGATTCCTTGTGTGTCTTGATTCCGTCTGTGCCTTGATTCCTTGTGTTTCTTGATTCCGAGTGTGTCTTGGTTCCGTGTGTGTCTTGATTCCGTGTGTGTCTTGATTCCGTGTGTGTCTTGATTCCGTCTGTGCCTTGATTCCTTGTGTTTCTTGATTCCGTGTGTGTCTTGATTCCGTTTGTGTCTTGATTCCTTGTGTTTCTTGATTCCGTGTGTGTCTTGATTCCGTTTGTGTCTTGATTCCTTGTGTCTCTTGATTCCGTGTGTGCCTTGATTCCTTGTGTTTCTTGATTCCGTGTGTGTCTTGATTCCGTGTGTTTCTTGATTCCGTGTGTGTCTTGATTCCGTGTGTGTCTTGATTCTGTGTGTGTCTTGATTCCGTGTGTGTCCTGATTGCTTGTGTTTCTTGATTCCTTGTGTTTCTTGATTCCGTGTTTGTCTTGATTCCGTCTGTGCCTTGATTCCTTATGTGTCTTGATTTCGTGTGTGTCTCCTGAGTGTGTCTTGTTTCCGCGTGTGTCTTGATTCCGTATGTTCCCGTGTCCGTCAGAGTCTTAGGTTAGTCTTAGGTTAGGTTAGGTTAGGTTAGTTAGTGTCCGTGTCAGTGTCTATGTCATTGTCCCTGGGGTTTTGAGTCCAGGATGCCATTTGTGTCCCCTCAAATTGCCTCCCTTATCTCCACCTTGGGATCGTGTCAGTGTCCATGTGTGTCTTGATTCTGTGTGTGTCTTGAGTCCGTGTGTATCTTGAGTCCGTGTGTGTCTTGATTCTGTGAGTGTCTTGAGTCCGTGTGTGTCTTGAGTCCGTGTGTGTCTTGAGTCCGCGTGTGTCTTGAGTCCGTGTGTGTCTTGATTCCGCGTGTGTCTTGAGTCCGCGTGTGTCTTGATTCCGTGTGTGTCTTGAGTCCGCGTGTGTCTTGAGTCCGTGTGTGTCTTGAGTCCGCGTGTGTCTTGAGTCCGTGTGTGTCTTGATTCCGCGTGTGTCTTGAGTCCTGTGTGTTCGGGTGTCTTTGGGGTTTTGGGTCCAGGAAGCTATTTGTGTCGACCCAAATTGCCTCCCTTCTCTCCACCTGAAATCCAGGTGAATTGAAAGACCTGCCCGAGGTCAGTGGATCCAGGTATCCGTCCGTGGGCCCCCGGATTTCAACCCTTCCCCACATTCCAGGGGGTCGGTCAATCAATCTTCAGCTATCCAGAGAATCTATCGAAACTGATGCTCCTACAGGAGGGGACACACAGATAAATCTGTGCCCTGTACTTGCAACCGTTCCGACAGGCTCGAACGCAGGTCTATCCGGATTAAGAACATGTTCTATCCGACTAGGCCACGCTGGAGTTGCCTTCTGATCAAATTTTGCACTTGTATTTATATCTCGTAGTAAGGTTAGTTAGTGTCTATTTATCAACATTTGCAATGATTGACGTGTGAAGTTGTGAGTTTGTGTTGACAGATAGAAATTCATAACAGCTTATTCGATGAGGTTGCAGTCCAGTGAGGCAGTTTCATGAATGAATATTGGAGAATTTAGGTAAACTGACGTGTGTGTGTGTGTGTTTGTGTGTGTGTGTGTGTGTGTGTGTGTGTGTGTGTGTGTGTGTGTGTGTGTGTGTGTGTGTGTGTGTGTGTGTGTGTGTGTGTGTGTGTGTGTGTGTGTGTGTGTGTGTGTGTGTGTGTGTGTTTAAAGGTATGTATTATTTAATATTTAGTGTGGTGTGTGTGTGTGTCCAAATGAGTTTGTGAATGGTAAACAAGCAATCCAATACCTAATATGTGCTAATCTAGGCCTCGTTTTGTATACATATATATATATGTGTTTACTAGGGAATGAAAATCCGGTTTGTTTTATTCTAAGTTTTTTCAACAATAAATAGTACATACGCGAACGAACGGTTCGGCTGGGTAAGTATAGCGTTGTGGCGGCCATTTTCTCTGTTAGGCGAGGGTTGGGGGAAGGGGGGGTTGGTCTCTGGTAATTGTGGTATAGGGGTAGTTATATTTGGGCCTCGGTTGGGGGGTAGGGTGTTGGTAGGGGGGTGGGGGCCCAGGGAGCAGCAGAGGGGGGACCTGAGGGAGAGGCATGGAGTTGCTAGTTAATCATTAAGATATTAATTTGTGGAGATAGGTTATATAAGGAAAGATGTTTAGGAAGGAATAAGAAAAGTGTTTGGAACTGATGAAAGTATATGAGTTATAGTGATTCATGTTAGAAGAAAGATATGTGCTTTAACAGGTGAAGAGATTTGTAAAGGACTTTATCTGCTTAATAATATATTAATTAACGGTAAATGACCATTGGAGATAGATATTCAACAGCATAATGAGTGGACAAGTTTTAGCAGGAAGGCCGGCACAGAGAGAGAATGGACCGATAAATAGTTAGACATTTTTTCTCGAATGGTATACTCTAATAAGCATAGGTACATATTTCAGAGCGCGACATTCGTGCGCGCGCGCACACACACACATATACACACACACTCACACACACACACACACTCACACACACACACACACACACACACACACACACACACACACACACACACACACACACACACACACACACACACACAAACACACAGGCCTCGTAGCCTGGTGGATAGCGCGCAGGATTCGTAATTCTGTGGCGCGGGTTCGATTCCCGCACGAGGCAGAAACAAATGGGCAAAGTTTCTTTCACCCTGAATGCCCCTGTTACCTAGCAGTAAATAGGTACCTGGGAGTTAGTCAGCTGTCACGGGCTGCTTCCTGGGGTGTGTGTGTGTGTGTGTGGTGTGGAAAAAAAAAATAGTAGTTAGTAAACAGTTGAGAGGCGGACCGAAAGAGCAAAGCTCAACCCCCGTAGAAACACAACTAGTAAACACAACTAGTAAACACACACACACACACACACATATATATATACAAACATACATACAGTCTCGACAGTCAAATTGCAGAAACTGTCACAATTATGACAAGGATCACTCATATTGGATATATACACACACAGATAAATTCACGTGGATAAGTCACTCCAATTACACGTATGTACACACACAGACAACATATTTCAGTGAGTGTGGCCCATAGTATACATTAATACTCACACATGGCAGCCCATTCACAATTAATTGGTGTACATATTCATTCACACACATGTTTATGTGTCTCTTTCTTATAAAATACACACACACACTGAAAGGAATCTTTGAGAACATTATATACCACATATGTCAGACCAATCCTGCAGTATGCCGCTCCAGCATGGAGTCCACATCTAGTCAAGCATAAGACTAAACTGGAAAAGGTTCAAAGGTTTGCCACCAGACTAGAACCCGAGCTAAGAGGTATGAGCTACGAGGAGAGACTACGGGAATTAAACCTCACTTCGTTGGAAGACAGAAGAGTTAAGGGGGACATGATCACCACATTCAAGATTCTCATGGGAATCGATAAGGTAGATGAAGATAGGCTATTTAACACAAGGGGCACACGTACTAGGGTACACAGGTGGAAACTGAGTGCCCAAATGAGACACAGAGATATTAGAAAGAACTTTTTTAGTGTCAGAGTAGTTGACAAATGGAATGCATTAGGAAGTGATGTGGTGGAGGCTGACTCCATACACAGTTTCAAGTGTAGATATGATAGAGCCCAATAGGCTCAGGAACTAGTACTCCTGTTGATTGACGGTTGAGAGGCGGGACCAAAGAGCCAGAGCTCAACCCCCGCAAGCACAATAAGGTGAGTACAATTAGGTGAGTACACACAAACTCATTGTTAATTTTCCCTGGAACACAACCCGACAAACCGTTTAACAACCAGGTACCCATTCACTGCTTCGTGAAGATAATCGTTAAGTTAAGGATTGGTGCCTAGTCAATCCGCTCTTCCCCTGCCAGCCAGGATATGAACCCAGGCGAAATCGCTTGAGAAGCGCGAGGTGAGTGCCTTACCACTGATCCACAGGGACTGCCCAAATATGAATGCCATCAGCAGCACTAGCAGTTGGTGTTACCAGGCAGGTTACCCATCCAATTACTAACCAAATTGAAAGTTGCTTAACTTGGCTAATGGGACGAGAAGCAGTGTCCTTTAAGTGGTAGTATGGCCGTTGTTATTGTATACAAGTGGTAACCAATAACTTGTGAGTGAGTGAGTGAGTGATGATAATGGTAACTGCGGCGGAGGATACTCACACATACCAGCCAATTCTCCATTAATGATAGTTCTTATAGTCAAACAAACCAACCAAAAGTGGACTATTGCACCAACATGGAAATGTTTGGATGCCATTGATCTCGCACAAATCGCTTATAAATGCCACCCGCCGCTATTTATAAAACCTAAACAATCCTCTTCTAAGCACGAATGACTACTCTTAGGCCTTGGATTATGTTCACTAAGGCTTCATTGAGTCAATACATATAACTTCTTTGAGTCGGGGGACAGGCAGTCAGGCAGTCTATATATACATGTTAGGCTTATAAAGTGGTCTCCAACACCCACCCCACAAGGTTAAACTAACCCTCACTCACCAGGATGCTAGTAGCTCACTAACTCCTGGATACCTATTTACTGCAAGGTGAACAGGTGCATTGGGTGATAGGAAACGCTACCAACAATTACAGCCCTGCCTGACCGCGATTCAAACCCTGGAATCCCTTATTGAGAGTCGAGAAGGAACACATCATTCATGTTACATATATGTGTACTCACCTATTTGTGCCAGGAGGATCGAGCATTAATCTTAGAGTCTGCCTTTAAGCCGTCAGTTGTTTATAGCAATAACTCTTGGCCTATTTCCTAACTTAACCTAGCCTAACCTATACCCTACCCTAACCTATAACCTACCACAATCTAAAACCAAACCTAATATAACCTAACCTAATCTAAACCTAACCTAGCCTACACCTAAACCCAATCTACCTAACTTACCTAACTAAGCTAACCTAACCAAACCTAACCTAACTAACCTAACCTAACTAACCTAACCTAACCTAACCTAACTACTCTAACCTAACCTAACTAACGTAACGTAACGTAACCTAACCTAACCTACCCAAACCTAACCTAACTAACCTAACCTAACCTAACCTATCCTAACTTAACTAACCTAACCTAAACCTAACCAAACCTAACCTAACTAACCTAACCTAACCTAACCTAAACCTAACCTAACCTAACTTAACCAAACCTAACCTAACCAAACTTAACCTAACCTAACCTAACCTAACCAAACCTAACCTAACTAACCTAACCTAACCTAACTAACCTAACCTAAACCTAACCAAACCTAACCTAACTAACCTAACCAAACTTAACCTAACCTAACCAAACTTAAACCTAACCTAACCAAACTTAACCTAACCTAACCAAACTTAACCTAACCTAACCAAACTTACCCTAACCTAGGGGCTGGTCCCAAACCTGCACACAGAAATAACATCACATGAGACCAGAAGACATGGCAGGATGTGCAGAATACCCCCGTTGAAAAACAGAGGTGCAACTGGTACTCTGAGAGAGAACTCTATCAACATCAGAGGTCCGAGACTGTTCAACACGCTTCCACTACACATAAGGGGCATAACTGGCCGACCCCTCACAGTGTTCAAGAGAGAACTGGATAAGCACCTCCAAAGGATACCTGATAAACCAGGCTGTGACTCATACTTCAGGCTGCGAGCAGCCGCGTCCAACAGCCTGGTTGATCAGTCCGGCAACCAGGAGGCCTGGTCGACGACCGGGCCGCGGGGACGCTAAGCCCCGGAAGCACCTCAAGGTAAGGTAACCTAACCTAACCTAACCAAACCTAACCTAACTAACCTAACCTAACCTAACTAACCTAACCTAAACCTAACCAAACCTAACCTAACTAACCTAACCAAACTTAACCTAACCTAACCAAACTTAACCTAACCTAACCAAACTTAACCTAACCTAACCTAACCTAACCTAACCTAACCTAACCTAACCAAACCTAACCTAACCAAACTTAACCTAACCTAACCTAACCTAACCTAACCAAACTTAACCTAACCTAACCTAACCAACACCCACCTCACAAGATCGAACACCTAAACTGACCCTGACTGACCCTCACCAGGATGCAACCCTACATGAAGCTCACAACTCCTGGATACCTGTTTACTGCTAGGAGAACAGAGGCATTAGGTGATAGGAAACGCTACCAATAATTTCAGTCCTGCCTGGCCGGGTTTCGATCCAGGAATCCCCGATCGTTAGTCTAGAAGGAACACATACATGTTTCATATTTCTGTGTACTCACCTATTTGTACTTGCAGGACTGAGCATCAGTTTTTGAACGCTGACAATATAGCCGCCGGTTGTTTAAAGCAATGACTCCTGGTCTATTTTCCTGTCATATCAACTTTTAAAATTATGAATGGAGTTTGCATCTACAACTGTGGGTTTTTGTAAGTTTGTTCTCACCTAGTTGTATTCACCTAGTTGTGTTTGCTAGGTTTGATATTCAGATCTTTGGTCCCACCTCTCAACCATCAATCAATTGCTCAAGTAGTTTTCCAGAAGTTATGTAACTCATAACTCTCAGCTCTGTTGGAAAAAAGGCTGGGGCTGCATATTCAATTATTTGTCTCGCATAGGTTGAAAAAAAGGTTCATTCTTCTTTACACGTTAGAAATGTTACTTTGAACATGTTCTATCCAAGTCGGATAGAACATATTCTTAATCCGGATAGACCTGCGTTCGAGCCTGTCGAAACGGTTGCAATTACAGGGCACATATTGTCCTCTCCTGTAGCAGCATCAGGTTCGATAGATTCTCTGGACAGCCGATGATTGACCTTCTGGCAGTTCTCACGTTGACAAATGTTAAACTGTTTTTTTGATAAAAAAAAAAAGGCACATTCCTTAGATGTTTAAATTTGTTATCTCTGTCCGTGTATGTGTCTTGAGTTGAGTTTTGATTCCTTGTGTTTCTTGATTCCTTGTGTTTCTTGATTCCGTGTGTGTCTTGAATCCGTTTGTGTCTTGATTCCTTGTGTTTCTTGATTCCGTGTGTGTCTTGATTCCTTGTGTTTCTTGATTCCGTGTGTGTCTTGATTCCGTGTGTGTCTTGATTCCGTGTGTGTCTTGATTCCGTCTGTGCCTTGGTTCCTTGTGTTTCTTGATTCCGTGTGTGTCTTGATTCCTTGTGTTTCTTGATTCCGTGTGTGTCTTGATTCCGTTTGTGTCTTGATTCCTTGTGTTTCTTGATTCCGTGTGTGTCTTGATTCCTTGTGTGTCTTGATTCCGTCTGTGCCTTGATTCCTTGTGTTTCTTGATTCCGAGTGTGTCTTGGTTCCGTGTGTGTCTTGATTCCGTCTGTGCCTTGATTCCTTGTGTTTCTTGATTCCGTGTGTGTCTTGATTCCTTGTGTGTCTTGATTCCGTCTGTGCCTTGATTCCTTGTGTTTCTTGATTCCGAGTGTGTCTTGGTTCCGTGTGTGTCTTGATTCCGTGTGTGTCTTGATTCCGTGTGTGTCTTGATTCCGTCTGTGCCTTGATTCCTTGTGTTTCTTGATTCCGTGTGTGTCTTGATTCCGTTTGTGTCTTGATTCCTTGTGTTTCTTGATTCCGTGTGTGCCTTGATTCCTTGTGTTTCTTGATTCCGTGTGTGTCTTGATTCTGTGTGTTTCTTGATTCCGTGTGTGTATTGATTCCGTGTGTGTCTTGATTCCGTGTGTGTCCTGATTCCTTGTGTTTCTTGATTCCTTGTGTTTCTTGATTCCGTGTGTGTCTTGATTCCGTGTGTGCCTTGATTCCTTGTGTTTCTTGATTCCGTGAGTGTCTTGATTCCTTGTGTGTCTTGATTCCGTCTGTGCCTTGATTCCTTGTGTTTCTTGATTCAGAGTGTGTCTTGGTTCCGTGTGTGTCTTGATTCCGTGTGTGTCTTGATTCCGTGTGTGTCTTGATTCCGTCTGTGCCTTGATTCCTTGTGTTTCTTGATTCCGTGTGTGTCTTGATTCCGTTTGTGTCTTGATTCCTTGTGTTTCTTGATTCCGTGTGTGTCTTGATTCCGTTTGTGTCTTGATTCCTTGTGTCTCTTGATTCCGTGTGTGCCTTGATTCCTTGTGTTTCTTGATTCCGTGTGTGTCTTGATTCCGTGTGTTTCTTGATTCCGTGTGTGTCTTGATTCCGTGTGTGCCTTGATTCCTTTTGTTTCTTGATTCCGTGAGTGTCTTGATTCCTTGTGTGTCTTGATTCCGTCTGTGCCTTGATTCCTTGTGTTTCTTGATTCCGAGTGTGTCTTGGTTCCGTGTGTGTCTTGATTCCGTGTGTGTCTTGATTCCGTGTGTGTCTTGATTCCGTCTGTGCCTTGATTCCTTGTGTTTCTTGATTCCGTGTGTGTCTTGATTCCGTTTGTGTCTTGATTCCTTGTGTTTCTTGATTCCGTGTGTGTCTTGATTCCGTTTGTGTCTTGATTCCTTGTGTCTCTTGATTCCGTGTGTGCCTTGATTCCTTTTTGTTTCTTGATTCCGTGTGTGTCTTGATTCCGTGTGTTTCTTGATTCCGTGTGTGTCTTGATTCCGTGTGTGTCTTGATTCTGTGTGTGTCTTGATTCCGTGTGTGTCCTGATTCCTTGTGTTTCTTGATTCCTTGTGTTTCTTGATTCCGTGTTTGTCTTGATTCCGTCTGTGCCTTGATTCCTTATGTGTCTTGATTTCGTGTGTGTCTCCTGAGTGTGTCTTGTTTCCGCGTGTGTCTTGATTCCGTATGTTCCCGTGTCCGTCAGAGTCTTAGGTTAGTCTTAGGTTAGGTTAGGTTAGGTTAGTTAGTGTCCGTGTCAGTGTCTATGTCATTGTCCCTGGGGTTTTGAGTCCAGGATGCCATTTGTGTCCCCTCAAATTGCCACCCTTATCTCCACCTTGGGATCGTGTCAGTGTCCATGTGTGTCTTGATTCTGTGTGTGTCTTGAGTCCGTGTGTATCTTGAGTCCGTGTGTGTCTTGATTCTGTGAGTGTCTTGAGTCCGTGTGTGTCTTGATTCTGTGTGTGTCTTGAGTCCGTGTGTGTCTTGAGTACGTGTATTGATTCCGTGTGTCCGTGTCCGTTAGAGTCTATGAGTGTCCGTATCCGTGTCCGTGTCATTATCCCTGGGGTATTGAGTCCAGGATGCCATTTGTGTCCCCTCAAATTGCCTCCCTTGTCTCCACCTTGGGATCGTGTCAGTGTCCATGTGTGTCTTGATTCCGCGTGTGTCTTGAGTCCGTGTGTGTCTTGAGTCCGTGTGTGTCTTGAGTCCGCGTGTGTCTTGAGTCCGTGTGTGTCTTGATTCCGTGTGTGTCTTGAGTCCGCGTGTGTCTTGATTCCGTGTGTGTCTTGAGTCCGCGTGTGTCTTGAGTCCGTGTGTGTCTTGAGTCCGCGTGTGTCTTGAGTCCGAGTGTGTCTTGATTCCGCGTGTGTCTTGAGTCCTGTGTGTTCGGGTGTCTTTGGGGTTTTGGGTCCAGGAAGCTATTTGTGTCGACCCAAATTGCCTCCCTTCTCTCCACCTGAAATCCAGGTGAATTGAAAGACCTGCCCGAGGTCAGTGGATCCAGGTATCCGTCCGTGGGCCCCCGGATTTCAACCCTTCCCCACATTCCAGGGGGTCGGTCAATCAATCTTCAGCTATCCAGAGAATCTATCGAAACTGATGCTCCTACAGGAGGGGACACACAGATAAATCTGTGCCCTGTACTTGCAACCGTTCCGACAGGCTCGAACGCAGGTCTATCCGGATTAAGAACATGTTCTATCCGACTAGGCCACGCTGGAGTTGCCATCTGAATCAAATTTTGCACTTGTATTTATATCTCGTAGTAAGGTTAGTTAGTGTCTATTTATCAACATTTGCAATGATTGACGTGTGAAGTTGTGAGTTTGTGTTGACAGATAGAAATTCATAACAGCTTATTCGATGAGGTTGCAGTCCAGTGAGGCAGTTTCATGAATGAATATTGGAGAATTTAGGCAAACTGACGTGTGTGTGTGTGTGTTTGTGTGTGTGTGTGTGTGTGTGTGTGTGTGTGTGTGTGTGTGTGTGTGTGTGTGTGTGTGTGTGTGTGTGTGTGTGTGTGTGTGTGTGTGTGTGTGTGTGTGTGTTTAAAGGTATGTATTATTTAATATTTAGTGTGGTGTGTGTGTGTGTCCAAATGAGTTTGTGAATGGTAAACAAGCAATCCAATACCTAATATGTGCTAATCTAGGCCTCGTTTTGTATACATATATATATATATATATATATATGTGTGTTTACTAGGGAATGAAAATCCGGTTTGTTTTATTCTAAGTTTTTTCAACAATAAATAGTACATACGCGAACGAACGGTTCGGCTGGGTAAGTATAGCGTTGTGGCGGCCATTTTCTCTGTTAGGCGGGGGTTGGGGGAAGGGGGGGGGGTTGGTCTCTGGTAATTGTGGTAGTTATATTTGGGCCTCGGTTGGGGGGTAGGGTGTTGGTAGGGGGGTAAGGGCCCAGGGAGCAGCAGAGGGGGGACCTGAGGGAGAGGCATGGAGTTGCTAGTTAATCATTAAGATATTAATTTGTGGAGATAGGTTATATAAGGAAAGATGTTTAGGAAGGAATAAGAAAAGTGTTTGGAACTGATGAAAGTATATGAGTTATAGTGATTCATGTTAGAAGAAAGATATGTGCTTTAACAGGTGAAGAGATTTGTAAAGGACTTTATCTGCTTAATAATATATTAATTAACGGTAAATGACCATTGGAGATAGATATTCAACAGCATAATGAGTGGACAAGTTTTAGCAGGAAGGCCGGCACAGAGAGAGAATGGACCGATAAATAGTTAGACATTTTTTCTCGAATGGTATACTCTAATAATCATAGGTACATATTTCAGAGCGCGACATTCGTGCGCGCGCGCACACACACACATATACACACACACTCACACACACACACACACTCACACACACACACACACACACACACACACACACACACACACACACACACACACACACACACACACACACACACACACACACACACACACACACACACACACACACACACACACATATATATATACAAACATACATACAGTCTCGACAGTCAAATTGCAGAAACTGTCACAATTATGACAAGGATCACTCATATTGGATATATACACACACAGATAAATTCACGTGGATAAGTCACTCCAATTACACGTATGTACACACACAGACAACATATTTCAGTGAGTGTGGCCCATAGTATACATTAATACTCACACATGGCAGCCCATTCACAATTAATTGGTGTACATATTCATTCACACACATGTTTATGTGTCTCTTTCTTATAAAATACACACACACACTGAAAGGAATCTTTGAGAACATTATATACCACATATGTCAGACCAATCCTGAAGTATGCCGCTCCAGCATGGAGTCCACATCTAGTCAAGCATAAGACTAAACTGGAAAAGGTTCAAAGGTTTGCCACCAGACTAGAACCCGAGCTAAGAGGTATGAGCTACGAGGAGAGACTACGGGAATTAAACCTCACTTCGTTGGAAGACAGAAGAGTTAAGGGGGACATGATCACCACATTCAAGATTCTCATGGGAATCGATAAGGTAGATGAAGATAGGCTATTTAACACAAGGGGCACACGTACTAGGGTACACAGGTGGAAACTGAGTGCCCAAATGAGACACAGAGATATTAGAAAGAACTTTTTTAGTGTCAGAGTAGTTGACAAATGGAATGCATTAGGAAGTGATGTGGTGAAGGCTGACTCCATACACAGTTTCAAGTGTAGATATGATAGAGCCCAATAGGCTCAGGAACTAGTACTCCTGTTGATTGACGGTTGAGAGGCGGGACCAAAGAGCCAGAGCTCAACCCGCGCAAGCACAATAAGGTGAGTACAATTAGGTGAGTACACACAAACTCATTGTTAATTTTCCCTGGAACACAACCCGACAAACCGTTTAACAACCAGGTACCCATTCACTGCTTCGTGAAGATAATCGTTAAGTTAAGGATTGGTGCCTAGTCAATCCGCTCTTCCCCTGCCAGCCAGGATATGAACCCAGGCGAAATCGCTTGAGAAGCGCGAGGTGAGTGCCTTACCACTGATCCACAGGGACTGCCCAAATATGAATGCCATCAGCAGCACTAGCAGTTGGTGTTACCAGGCAGGTTACCCATCCAATTACTAACCAAATTGAAAGTTGCTTAACTTGGCTAATGGGACGAGAAGCAGTGTCCTTTAAGTGGTAGTATGGCCGTTGTTATTGTATACAAGTGGTAACCAATAACTTGTGAGTGAGTGAGTGAGTGATGATAATGGTAACTGCGGCGGAGGATACTCACACATACCAGCCAATTCTCCATTAATGATAGTTCTTATAGTCAAACAAACCAACTAAAAGTGGACTATTGCACCAACATGGAAATGTTTGGATGCCATTGATCTCGCACAAATCGCTTATAAATGCCACCCGCCGCTATTTATAAAACCTAAACAATCCTCTTCTAAGCACGAATGACTACTCTTAGGCCTTGGATTATGTTCACTTAGGCTTCATTGAGTCAATACATATAACTTCTTTGAGTCGGGGGACAGGCAGACAGGCAGTCTATATATACATGTTAGGCTTATAAAGTGGTCTCCAACACCCACCCCACAAGGTTAAACTAACCCTCACTCACCAGGATGCTAGTAGCTCACTAACTCCTGGATACCTATTTACTGCAAGGTGAACAGGTGCATTGGGTGATAGGAAACGCTACCAACAATTACAGCCCTGCCTGACCGCGATTCAAACCCTGGAATCCCTTATTGAGAGTCGAGAAGGAACACATCATTCATGTTACATATATGTGTACTCACCTATTTGTGCCAGGAGGATCGAGCATTAATCTTAGAGTCTGCCTTTAAGCCGTCAGTTGTTTATAGCAATAACTCTTGGCCTATTTCCTAACTTAACCTAGCCTAACCTATACCCTACCCTAACCTATAACCTACCACAATCTAAAACCAAACCTAATATAACCTAACCTAATCTAAACCTAACCTAGCCTACACCTAAACCCAATCTACCTAACTTACCTAACTAAGCTAACCTAACCAAACCTAACCTAACTAACCTAACCTAACTAACCTAACCTAACCTAACCTAACTACTCTAACCTAACCTAACTAACGTAACATAACGTAACCTAACCTAACCTACCCAAACCTAACCTAACTAACCTAACCTAACCTAACCTATCCTAACTTAACTAACCTAACCTAAACCTAACCAAACCTAACCTAACTAACCTAACCTAACCTAACCTAAACCTAACCTAACCTAACTTAACCAAACCTAACCTAACCAAACTTAACCTAACCTAACCTAACCTAACCAAACCTAACCTAACTAACCTAACCTAACCTAACTAACCTAACCTAAACCTAACCAAACCTAACCTAACTAACCTAACCAAACTTAACCTAACCTAACCAAACTTAAACCTAACCTAACCAAACTTAACCTAACCTAACCAAACTTAACCTAACCTAACCAAACTTACCCTAACCTAGGGGCTGGTCCCAAACCTGCACACAGAAATAACATCACATGAGACCAGAAGACATGGCAGGATGTGCAGAATACCCCCGTTGAAAAACAGAGGTGCAACTGGTACTCTGAGAGAGAACTCTATCAACATCAGAGGTCCGAGACTGTTCAACACGCTTCCACTACACATAAGGGGCATAACTGGCCGACCCCTCACAGTGTTCAAGAGAGAACTGGATAAGCACCTCCAAAGGATACCTGATAAACCAGGCTGTGACTCATACGTCAGGCTGCGAGCAGCCGCGTCCAACAGCCTGGTTGATCAGTCCGGCAACCAGGAGGCCTGGTCGACGACCGGGCCGCGGGGACGCTAAGCCCCGGAAGCACCTCAAGGTAAGGTAACCTAACCTAACCTAACCAAACCTAACCTAACTAACCTAACCTAACCTAACTAACCTAACCTAAACCTAACCAAACCTAACCTAACTAACCTAACCAAACTTAACCTAACCTAACCAAACTTAACCTAACCTAACCAAACTTAATCTAACCTAACCTAACCTAACCTAACCTAACCTAACCAAACCTAACCTAACCAAACTTAACCTAACCTAACCTAACCTAACCTAACCTAACCAAACTTAACCTAACCTAACCTAACCAACACCCACCTCACAAGATCGAACACCTAAACTGACCCTGACTGACCCTCACCAGGATGCAACCCTACATGAAGCTCACAACTCCTGGATACCTGTTTACTGCTAGGAGAACAGAGGCATTAGGTGATAGGAAACGCTACCAATAATTTCAGTCCTGCCTGGCCGGGTTTCGATCCAGGAATCCCCGATCGTTAGTCTAGAAGGAACACATACATGTTTCATATTTCTGTGTACTCACCTATTTGTACTTGCAGGACTGAGCATCAGTTTTTGAACGCTGACAATATAGCCGCCGGTTGTTTAAAGCAATGACTCCTGGTCTATTTTCCTGTCATATCAACTTTTAAAATTATGAATGGAGTTTGCATCTACAACTGTGGGTTTTTGTAAGTTTGTTCTCACCTAGTTGTATTCACCTAGTTGTGTTTGCTAGGTTTGATATTCAGATCTTTGGTCCCACCTCTCAACCATCAATCAATTGCTCAAGTAGTTTTCCAGAAGTTATGTAACTCATAACTCTCAGCTCTGTTGGAAAAAAGGCTGGGGCTGCATATTCAATTATTTGTCTCGCATAGGTTGAAAAAAAGGTTCATTCTTCTTTACACGTTAGAAATGTTACTTTGAACATGTTCTATCCAAGTCGGATAGAACATATTCTTAATCCGGATAGACCTGCGTTCGAGCCTGTCGAAACGGTTGCAATTACAGGGCACATATTGTCCTCTCCTGTAGCAGCATCAGGTTCGATAGATTCTCTGGACAGCCGATGATTGACCTTCTGGCAGTTCTCACGTTGACAAATTTAAAACTGTTTTTTTGATAAAAAAAAAAAGGCACATTCCTTAGATGTTTAAATTTGTTATCTCTGTCCGTGTATGTGTCTTGAGTTGAGTTTTGATTCCTTGTGTTTCTTGATTCCTTGTGTTTCTTGATTCCGTGTGTGTCTTGAATCCGTTTGTGTCTTGATTCCTTGTGTTTCTTGATTCCGTGTGTGTCTTGATTCCTTGTGTTTCTTGATTCCGTGTGTGTCTTGATTCCGTGTGTGTCTTGATTCCGTGTGTGTCTTGATTCCGTCTGTGCCTTGGTTCCTTGTGTTTCTTGATTCCGTGTGTGTCTTGATTCCTTGTGTTTCTTGATTCCGTGTGTGTCTTGATTCCGTTTGTGTCTTGATTCCTTGTGTTTCTTGATTCCGTGTGTGTCGTGATTCCTTGTGTGTCTTGATTCCGTCTGTGCCTTGATTCCTTGTGTTTCTTGATTCCGAGTGTGTCTTGGTTCCGTGTGTGTCTTGATTCCGTCTGTGCCTTGATTCCTTGTGTTTCTTGATTCCGTGTGTGTCTTGATTCCTTGTGTGTCTTGATTCCGTCTGTGCCTTGATTCCTTGTGTTTCTTAATTCCGAGTGTGTCTTGGTTCCGTGTGTGTCTTGATTCCGTGTGTGTCTTGATTCCGTGTGTGTCTTGATTCCGTCTGTGCCTTGATTCCTTGTGTTTCTTGATTCCGTGTGTGTCTTGATTCCGTTTGTGTCTTGATTCCTTGTGTTTCTTGATTCCGTGTGTGCCTTGATTCCTTGTGTTTCTTGATTCCGGGTGTGTCTTGATTCTGTGTGTTTCTTGATTCCGTGTGTGTATTGATTCCGTGTGTGTCTTGATTCCGTGTGTGTCCTGATTCCTTGTGTTTCTTGATTCCTTGTGTTTCTTGATTCCGTGTGTGTCTTGATTCCGTGTGTGCCTTGATTCCTTGTGTTTCTTGATTCCGTGAGTGTCTTGATTCCTTGTGTGTCTTGATTCCGTCTGTGCCTTGATTCCTTGTGTTTCTTGATTCCGAGTGTGTCTTGGTTCCGTGTGTGTCTTGATTCCGTGTGTGTCTTGATTCCGTGTGTGTCTTGATTCCGTCTGTGCCTTGATTCCTTGTGTTTCTTGATTCCGTGTGTGTCTTGATTCCGTTTGTGTCTTGATTCCTTGTGTTTCTTGATTCCGTGTGTGTCTTGATTCCGTTTGTGTCTTGATTCCTTGTGTCTCTTGATTCCGTGTGTGCCTTGATTCCTTGTGTTTCTTGATTCCGTGTGTGTCTTGATTCCGTGTGTTTCTTGATTCCGTGTGTGTCTTGATTCCGTGTGTGTCTTGATTCTGTGTGTGTCTTGATTCCGTGTGTGTCCTGATTCCTTGTGTTTCTTGATTCCTTGTGTTTCTTGATTCCGTGTTTGTCTTGATTCCGTCTGTGCCTTGATTCCTTATGTGTCTTGATTTCGTGTGTGTCTCCTGAGTGTGTCTTGTTTCCGCGTGTGTCTTGATTCCGTATGTTCCCGTGTCCGTCAGAGTCTTAGGTTAGTCTTAGGTTAGGTTAGGTTAGGTTAGTTAGTGTCCGTGTCAGTGTCTATGTCATTGTCCCTGGGGTTTTGAGCCCAGGATGCCATTTGTGTCCCCTCAAATTGCCTCCCTTATCTCCACCTTGGGATCGTGTCAGTGTCCATGTGTGTCTTGATTCTGTGTGTGTCTTGAGTCCGTGTGTATCTTGAGTCCGTGTGTGTCTTGATTCTGTGAGTGTCTTGAGTCCGTGTGTGTCTTGATTCTGTGTGTGTCTTGAGTCCGTGTGTGTCTTGAGTACGTGTATTGATTCCGTGTGTCCGTGTCCGTTAGAGTCTATGAGTGTCCGTATCCGTGTCCGTGTCATTATCCCTGGGGTATTGAGTCCAGGATGCCATTTGTGTCCCCTCAAATTGCCTCCCTTGTCTCCACCTTGGGATCGTGTCAGTGTCCATGTGTGTCTTGATTCCGCGTGTGTCTTGAGTCCGTGTGTGTCTTGAGTCCGTGTGTGTCTTGAGTCCGCGTGTGTCTTGAGTCCGTGTGTGTCTTGATTCCGCGTGTGTCTTGAGTCCGCGTGTGTCTTGATTCCGTGTGTGTCTTGAGTCCGCGTGTGTCTTGAGTCCGTGTGTGTCTTGAGTCCGCGTGTGTCTTGAGTCCGTGTGTGTCTTGATTCCGCGTGTGTCTTGAGTCCTGTGTGTTCGGGTGTCTTTGGGGTTTTGGGTCCAGGAAGCTATTTGTGTCGACCCAAATTGCCTCCCTTCTCTCCACCTGAAATCCAGGTGAATTGAAAGACCTGCCCGAGGTCAGTGGATCCAGGTATCCGTCCGTGGGCCCCCGGATTTCAACCCTTCCCCACATTCCAGGGGGTCGGTCAATCAATCTTCAGCTATCCAGAGAATCTATCGAAACTGATGCTCCTACAGGAGGGGACACACAGATAAATCTGTGCCCTGTACTTGCAACCGTTCCGACAGGCTCGAACGCAGGTCTATCCGGAGTAAGAACATGTTCTATCCGACTAGGCCACGCTGGAGTTGCCTTCTGAATCAAATTTTGCACTTGTATTTATATCTCGTAGTAAGGTTAGTTAGTGTCTATTTATCAACATTTGCAATGATTGACGTGTGAAGTTGTGAGTTTGTGTTGACAGATAGAAATTCATAACAGCTTATTCGATGAGGTTGCAGTCCAGTGAGGCAGTTTCATGAATGAATATTGGAGAATTTAGGCAAACTGACGTGTGTGTGTGTGTGTGTTTGTGTGTGTGTGTGTGTGTGTGTGTGTGTGTGTGTGTGTGTGTGTGTGTGTGTGTGTGTGTGTGTGTGTGTGTGTGTGTGTGTGTTTAAAGGTATGTATTATTTAATATTTAGTGTGGTGTGTGTGTGTGTCCAAATGAGTTTGTGAATGGTAAACAAGCAATCCAATACCTAATATGTGCTAATCTAGGCCTCGTTTTGTATACATATATATATATGTGTTTACTAGGGAATGAAAATCCGGTTTGTTTTATTCTAAGTTTTTTCAACAATAAATAGTACATATGCGAACGAACGGTTCGGCTGGGTAAGTATAGCGTTGTGGCGGCCATTTTCTCTGTTAGGCGGGGGTTGGGGGAAGGGGGGGGTTGGTCTCTGGTAATTGTGGTATACGGGTAGTTATATTTGGGCCTCGGTTGGGGGGTAGGGTGTTGGTAGGGGGGTGGGGGCCCAGGGAGCAGCAGAGGGGGGACCTGAGGGAGAGGCATGGAGTTGCTAGTTAATCATTAAGATATTAATTTGTGGAGATAGGTTATATAAGGAAAGATGTTTAGGAAGGAATAAGAAAAGTGTTTGGAACTGATGAATGTATATGAGTTATAGTGATTCATGTTAGAAGAAAGATATGTGCTTTAACAGGTGAAGAGATTTGTAAAGGACTTTATCTGCTTAATAATATATTAATTAACGGTAAATGACCATTGGAGATAGATATTCAACAGCATAATGAGTGGACAAGTTTTAGCAGGAAGGCCGGCACAGAGAGAGAATGGACCGATAAATAGTTAGACATTTTTTCTCGAATGGTATACTCTAATAATCATAGGTACATATTTCAGAGCGCGACATTCGTGCGCGCGCGCACACACACACATATACACACACACTCACACACACACACACACTCACACACACACACACACACACACACACACACACACACACACACACACACACACACACACACACACACACACACACACACACACACACACACACACACACACACACACACACACATATATATATATACAAACATACATACAGTCTCGACAGTCAAATTGCAGAAACTGTCACAATTATGACAAGGATCACTCATATTGGATATATACACACACAGATAAATTCACGTGGATAAGTCACTCCAATTACACGTATGTACACACACAGACAACATATTTCAGTGAGTGTGGCCCATAGTATACATTAATACTCACACATGGCAGCCCATTCACAATTAATTGGTGTACATATTCATTCACACACATGTTTATGTGTCTCTTTCTTATAAAATACACACACACACTGAAAGGAATCTTTGAGAACATTATATACCACATATGTCAGACCAATCCTGAAGTATGCCGCTCCAGCATGGAGTCCACATCTAGTCAAGCATAAGACTAAACTGGAAAAGGTTCAAAGGTTTGCCACCAGACTAGAACCCGAGCTAAGAGGTATGAGCTACGAGGAGAGACTACGGGAATTAAACCTCACTTCGTTGGAAGACAGAAGAGTTAAGGGGGACATGATCACCACATTCAAGATTCTCATGGGAATCGATAAGGTAGATGAAGATAGGCTATTTAACACAAGGGGCACACGTACTAGGGTACACAGGTGGAAACTGAGTGCCCAAATGAGACACAGAGATATTAGAAAGAACTTTTTTAGTGTCAGAGTAGTTGACAAATGGAATGCATTAGGAAGTGATGTGGTGAAGGCTGACTCCATACACAGTTTCAAGTGTAGATATGATAGAGCCCAATAGGCTCAGGAACTAGTACTCCTGTTGATTGACGGTTGAGAGGCGGGACCAAAGAGCCAGAGCTCAACCCCCGCAAGCACAATAAGGTGAGTACAATTAGGTGAGTACACACAAACTCATTGTTAATTTTCCCTGGAACACAACCCGACAAACCGTTTAACAACCAGGTACCCATTCACTGCTTCGTGAAGATAATCGTTAAGTTAAGGATTGGTGCCTAGTCAATCCGCTCTTCCCCTGCCAGCCAGGATATGAACCCAGGCGAAATCGCTTGAGAAGCGCGAGGTGAGTGCCTTACCACTGATCCACAGGGACTGCCCAAATATGAATGCCATCAGCAGCACTAGCAGTTGGTGTTACCAGGCAGGTTACCCATCCAATTACTAACCAAATTGAAAGTTGCTTAACTTGGCTAATGGGACGAGAAGCAGTGTCCTTTAAGTGGTAGTATGGCCGTTGTTATTGTATACAAGTGGTAACCAATAACTTGTGAGTGAGTGAGTGAGTGATGATAATGGTAACTGCGGCGGAGGATACTCACACATACCAGCCAATTCTCCATTAATGATAGTTCTTATAGTCAAACAAACCAACCAAAAGTGGACTATTGCACCAACATGGAAATGTTTGGATGCCATTGATCTCGCACAAATCGCTTATAAATGCCACCCGCCGCTATTTATAAAACCTAAACAATCCTCTTCTAAGCACGAATGACTACTCTTAGGCCTTGGATTATGTTCACTTAGGCTTCATTGAGTCAATACATATAACTTCTTTGAGTCGGGGGACAGGCAGTCTATATATACATGTTAGGCTTATAAAGTGGTCTCCAACACCCACCCCACAAGGTTAAACTAACCCTCACTCACCAGGATGCTAGTAGCTCACTAACTCCTGGATACCTATTTACTGCAAGGTGAACAGGTGCATTGGGTGATAGGAAACGCTACCAACAATTACAGCCCTGCCTGACCGCGATTCAAACCCTGGAATCCCTTATTGAGAGTCGAGAAGGAACACATCATTCATGTTACATATATGTGTACTCACCTATTTGTGCCAGGAGGATCGAGCATTAATCTTAGAGTCTGCCTTTAAGCCGTCAGTTGTTTATAGCAATAACTCTTGGCCTATTTCCTAACTTAACCTAGCCTAACCTATACCCTACCCTAACCTATAACCTACCACAATCTAAAACCAAACCTAATATAACCTAACCTAATCTAAACCTAACCTAGCCTACACCTAAACCCAATCTACCTAACTTACCTAACTAAGCTAACCTAACCAAACCTAACCTAACTAACCTAACCTAACTAACCTAACCTAACCTAACCTAACCTAACTACTCTAACCTAACCTAACTAACGTAACGTAACCTAACCTAACCTAACCTACCCAAACCTAACCTAACTAACCTAACCTAACCTAACCTATCCTAACTTAACTAACCTAACCTAAACCTAACCAAACCTAACCTAACTAACCTAACCTAACCTAACCTAAACCTAACCTAACCTAACTTAACCAAACCTAACCTAACCAAACTTAACCTAACCTAACCTAACCTAACCAAACCTAACCTAACTAACCTAACCTAACCTAACTAACCTAACCTAAACCTAACCAAACCTAACCTAACTAACCTAACCAAACTTAACCTAACCTAACCAAACTTAAACCTAACCTAACCAAACTTAACCTAACCTAACCAAACTTAACCTAACCTAACCAAACTTACCCTAACCTAGGGGCTGGTCCCAAACCTGCACACAGAAATAACATCACATGAGACCAGAAGACATGGCAGGATGTGCAGAATACCCCCGTTGAAAAACAGAGTTGCAACTGGTACTCTGAGAGAGAACTCTATCAACATCAGAGGTCCGAGACTGTTCAACACGCTTCCACTACACATAAGGGGCATAACTGGCCGACCCCTCACAGTGTTCAAGAGAGAACTGGATAAGCACCTCCAAAGGATACCTGATAAACCAGGCTGTGACTCATACGTCAGGCTGCGAGCAGCCGCGTCCAACAGCCTGGTTGATCAGTCCGGCAACCAGGAGGCCTGGTCGACGACCGGGCCGCGGGGACGCTAAGCCCCGGAAGCACCTCAAGGTAAGGTAACCTAACCTAACCTAACCAAACCTAACCTAACTAACCTAACCTAACCTAACTAACCTAACCTAAACCTAACCAAACCTAACCTAACTAACCTAACCAAACTTAACCTAACCTAACCAAACTTAACCTAACCTAACCAAACTTAACCTAACCTAACCTAACCTAACCTAACCTAACCTAACCAAACCTAACCTAACCAAACTTAACCTAACCTAACCTAACCTAACCTAACCAAACTTAACCTAACCTAACCTAACCAACACCCACCTCACAAGATCGAACACCTAAACTGACCCTGACTGACCCTCACCAGGATGCAACCCTACATGAAGCTCACAACTCCTGGATACCTGTTTACTGCTAGGAGAACAGAGGCATTAGGTGATAGGAAATGCTACCAATAATTTCAGTCCTGCCTGGCCGGGTTTCGATCCAGGAATCCCCGATCGTTAGTCTAGAAGGAACACATACATGTTTCATATTTCTGTGTACTCACCTATTTGTACTTGCAGGACTGAGCATCAGTTTTTGAACGCTGACAATATAGCCGCCGGTTGTTTAAAGCAATGACTCCTGGTCTATTTTCCTGTCATATCAACTTTTAAAATTATGAATGGAGTTTGCATCTACAACTGTGGGTTTTTGTATGTTTGTTCTCACCTAGTTGTATTCACCTAGTTGTGTTTGCTAGGTTTGATATTCAGATCTTTGGTCCCACCTCTCAACCATCAATCAATTGCTCAAGTAGTTTTCCAGAAGTTATGTAACTCATAACTCTCAGCTCTGTTGGAAAAAAGGCTGGGGCTGCATATTCAATTATTTGTCTCGCATAGGTTGAAAAAAAGGTTCATTCTTCTTTACACGTTAGAAATGTTACTTTGAACATGTTCTATCCAAGTCGGATAGAACATATTCTTAATCCGGATAGACCTGCGTTCGAGCCTGTCGAAACGGTTGCAATTACAGGGCACATATTGTCCTCTCCTGTAGCAGCATCAGGTTCGATAGATTCTCTGGACAGCCGATGATTGACCTTCTGGCAGTTCTCACGTTGACAAATTTAAAACTGTTTTTTTGATAAAAAAAAGGCACATTCCTTAGATGTTTAAATTTGTTATCTCTGTCCGTGTATGTGTCTTGAGTTGAGTTTTGATTCCTTGTGTTTCTTGATTCCTTGTGTTTCTTGATTCCGTGTGTGTCTTGAATCCGTTTGTGTCTTGATTCCTTGTGTTTCTTGATTCCGTGTGTGTCTTGATTCCTTGTGTTTCTTGATTCCGTGTGTGTCTTGATTCCGTGTGTGTCTTGATTCCGTGTGTGTCTTGATTCCGTCTGTGCCTTGGTTCCTTGTGTTTCTTGATTCCGTGTGTGTCTTGATTCCTTGTGTTTCTTGATTCCGTGTGTGTCTTGATTCCGTTTGTGTCTTGATTCCTTGTGTTTCTTGATTCCGTGTGTGTCTTGATTCCTTGTGTGTCTTGATTCCGTCTGTGCCTTGATTCCTTGTGTTTCTTGATTCCGAGTGTGTCTTGGTTCCGTGTGTGTCTTGATTCCGTCTGTGCCTTGATTCCTTGTGTTTCTTGATTCCGTGTGTGTCTTGATTCCTTGTGTGTCTTGATTCCGTCTGTGCCTTGATTCCTTGTGTTTCTTGATTCCGAGTGTGTCTTGGTTCCGTGTGTGTCTTGATTCCGTGTGTGTCTTGATTCCGTGTGTGTCTTGATTCCGTCTGTGCCTTGATTCCTTGTGTTTCTTGATTCCGTGTGTGTCTTGATTCCGTTTGTGTCTTGATTCCTTGTGTTTCTTGATTCCGTGTGTGCCTTGATTCCTTGTGTTTCTTGATTCCGTGTGTGTCTTGATTCTGTGTGTTTCTTGATTCCGTGTGTGTCTTGATTCCGTGTGTGTCTTGATTCCGTGTGTGTCCTGATTCCTTGTGTTTCTTGATTCCTTGTGTTTCTTGATTCCGTGTGTGTCTTGATTCCGTGTGTGCCTTGATTCCTTGTGTTTCTTGATTCCGTGAGTGTCTTGATTCCTTGTGTGTCTTGATTCCGTCTGTGCCTTGATTCCTTGTGTTTCTTGATTCCGAGTGTGTCTTGGTTCCGTGTGTGTCTTGATTCCGTGTGTGTCTTGATTCCGTGTGTGTCTTGATTCCGTCTGTGCCTTGATTCCTTGTGTTTCTTGATTCCGTGTGTGTCTTGATTCCGTTTGTGTCTTGATTCCTTGTGTTTCTTGATTCCGTGTGTGTCTTGATTCCGTTTGTGTCTTGATTCCTTGTGTCTCTTGATTCCGTGTGTGCCTTGATTCCTTGTGTTTCTTGATTCCGTGTGTGTCTTGATTCCGTGTGTTTCTTGATTCCGTGTGTGTCTTGATTCCGTGTGTGTCTTGATTCTGTGTGTGTCTTGATTCCGTGTGTGTCCTGATTCCTTGTGTTTCTTGATTCCTTGTGTTTCTTGATTCCGTGTTTGTCTTGATTCCGTCTGTGCCTTGATTCCTTATGTGTCTTGATTTCGTGTGTGTCTCCTGAGTGTGTCTTGTTTCCGCGTGTGTCTTGATTCCGTATGTTCCCGTGTCCGTCAGAGTCTTAGGTTAGTCTTAGGTTAGGTTAGGTTAGGTTAGTTAGTGTCCGTGTCAGTGTCTATGTCATTGTCCCTGGGGTTTTGAGTCCAGGATGCCATTTGTGTCCCCTCAAATTGCCTCCCTTATCTCCACCTTGGGATCGTGTCAGTGTCCATGTGTGTCTTGATTCTGTGTGTGTCTTGAGTCCGTGTGTATCTTGAGTCCGTGTGTGTCTTGATTCTGTGAGTGTCTTGAGTCCGTGTGTGTCTTGATTCTGTGTGTGTCTTGAGTCCGTGTGTGTCTTGAGTACGTGTATTGATTCCGTGTGTCCGTGTCCGTTAGAGTCTATGAGTGTCCGTATCCGTGTCCGTGTCATTATCCCTGGGGTATTGAGTCCAGGATGCCATTTGTGTCCCCTCAAATTGCCTCCCTTGTCTCCACCTTGGGATAGTGTCAGTGTCCATGTGTGTCTTGATTCCGCGTGTGTCTTGAGTCCGTGTGTGTCTTGAGTCCGTGTGTGTCTTGAGTCCGCGTGTGTCTTGAGTCCGTGTGTGTCTTGATTCCGCGTGTGTCTTGAGTCCGCGTGTGTCTTGATTCCGTGTGTGTCTTGAGTCCGCGTGTGTCTTGAGTCCGTGTGTGTCTTGAGTCCGCGTGTGTCTTGAGTCCGTGTGTGTCTTGATTCCGCGTGTGTCTTGAGTCCTGTGTGTTCGGGTGTCTTTGGGGTTTTGGGTCCAGGAAGCTATTTGTGTCGACCCAAATTGCCTCCCTTCTCTCCACCTGAAATCCAGGTGAATTGAAAGACCTGCCCGAGGTCAGTGGATCCAGGTATCCGTCCGTGGGCCCCCGGATTTCAACCCTTCCCCACATTCCAGGGGGTCGGTCAATCAATCTTCAGCTATCCAGAGAATCTATCGAAACTGATGCTCCTACAGGAGGGGACACACAGATAAATCTGTGCCCTGTACTTGCAACCGTTCCGACAGGCTCGAACGCAGGTCTATCCGGATTAAGAACATGTTCTATCCGACTAGGCCACGCTGGAGTTGCCTTCTGAATCAAATTTTGCACTTGTATTTATATCTCGTAGTAAGGTTAGTTAGTGTCTATTTATCAACATTTGCAATGATTGACGTGTGAAGTTGTGAGTTTGTGTTGACAGATAGAAATTCATAACAGCTTATTCGATGAGGTTGCAGTCCAGTGAGGCAGTTTCATGAATGAATATTGGAGAATTTAGGCAAACTGACGTGTGTGTGTGTGTGTTTGTGTGTGTGTGTGTGTGTGTGTGTGTGTGTGTGTGTGTGTGTGTGTGTGTGTGTGTGTGTGTGTGTGTGTGTGTGTGTGTGTGTGTGTGTGTGTGTGTGTGTGTTTAAAGGTATGTATTATTTAATATTTAGTGTGGTGTGTGTGTGTGTCCAAATGAGTTTGTGAATGGTAAACAAGCAATCCAATACCTAATATGTGCTAATCTAGGCCTCGTTTTGTATACATATATATATATGTGTTTACTAGGGAATGAAAATCCGGTTTGTTTTATTCTAAGTTTTTTCAACAATAAATAGTACATATGCGAACGAACGGTTCGGCTGGGTAAGTATAGCGTTGTGGCGGCCATTTTCTCTGTTAGGCGGGGGTTGGGGGAAGGGGGGGGTTGGTCTCTGGTAATTGTGGTATACGGGTAGTTATATTTGGGCCTCGGTTGGGGGGTAGGGTGTTGGTAGGGGGGTGGGGGCCCAGGGAGCAGCAGAGGGGGGACCTGAGGGAGAGGCATGGAGTTGCTAGTTAATCATTAAGATATTAATTTGTGGAGATAGGTTATATAAGGAAAGATGTTTAGGAAGGAATAAGAAAAGTGTTTGGAACTGATGAAAGTATATGAGTTATAGTGATTCATGTTAGAAGAAAGATATGTGCTTTAACAGGTGAAGAGATTTGTAAAGGACTTTATCTGCTTAATAATATATTAATTAACGGTAAATGACCATTGGAGATAGATATTCAACAGCATAATGAGTGGACAAGTTTTAGCAGGAAGGCCGGCACAGAGAGAGAATGGACCGATAAATAGTTAGACATTTTTTCTCGAATGGTATACTCTAATAATCATAGGTACATATTTCAGAGCGCGACATTCGTGCGCGCGCGCACACACACACATATACACACACACTCACACACACACACACACTCACACACACACACACACACACACACACACACACACACACACACACACACACACACACACACACACACACACACACACACACACACACACACACACACACACACATATATATATACAAACATACATACAGTCTCGACAGTCAAATTGCAGAAACTGTCACAATTATGACAAGGATCACTCATATTGGATATATACACACACAGATAAATTCACGTGGATAAGTCACTCCAATTACACGTATGTACACACACAGACAACATATTTCAGTGAGTGTGGCCCATAGTATACATTAATACTCACACATGGCAGCCCATTCACAATTAATTGGTGTACATATTCATTCACACACATGTTTATGTGTCTCTTTCTTATAAAATACACACACACACTGAAAGGAATCTTTGAGAACATTATATACCACATATGTCAGACCAATCCTGAAGTATGCCGCTCCAGCATGGAGTCCACATCTAGTCAAGCATAAGACTAAACTGGAAAAGGTTCAAAGGTTTGCCACCAGACTAGAACCCGAGCTAAGAGGTATGAGCTACGAGGAGAGACTACGGGAATTAAACCTCACTTCGTTGGAAGACAGAAGAGTTAAGGGGGACATGATCACCACATTCAAGATTCTCATGGGAATCGATAAGGTAGATGAAGGTAGGCTATTTAACACAAGGGGCACACGTACTAGGGTACACAGGTGGAAACTGAGTGCCCAAATGAGACACAGAGATATTAGAAAGAACTTTTTTAGTGTCAGAGTAGTTGACAAATGGAATGCATTAGGAAGTGATGTGGTGAAGGCTGACTCCATACACAGTTTCAAGTGTAGATATGATAGAGCCCAATAGGCTCAGGAACTAGTACTCCTGTTGATTGACGGTTGAGAGGCGGGACCAAAGAGCCAGAGCTCAACCCCCGCAAGCACAATAAGGTGAGTACAATTAGGTGAGTACACACAAACTCATTGTTAATTTTCCCTGGAACACAACCCGACAAACCGTTTAACAACCAGGTACCCATTCACTGCTTCGTGAAGATAATCGTTAAGTTAAGGATTGGTGCCTAGTCAATCCGCTCTTCCCCTGCCAGCCAGGATATGAACCCAGGCGAAATCGCTTGAGAAGCGCGAGGTGAGTGCCTTACCACTGATCCACAGGGACTGCCCAAATATGAATGCCATCAGCAGCACTAGCAGTTGGTGTTACCAGGCAGGTTACCCATCCAATTACTAACCAAATTGAAAGTTGCTTAACTTGGCTAATGGGACGAGAAGCAGTGTCCTTTAAGTGGTAGTATGGCCGTTGTTATTGTATACAAGTGGTAACCAATAACTTGTGAGTGAGTGAGTGAGTGATGATAATGGTAACTGCGGCGGAGGATACTCACACATACCAGCCAATTCTCCATTAATGATAGTTCTTATAGTCAAACAAACCAACCAAAAGTGGACTATTGCACCAACATGGAAATGTTTGGATGCCATTGATCTCGCACAAATCGCTTATAAATGCCACCCGCCGCTATTTATAAAACCTAAACAATCCTCTTCTAAGCACGAATGACTACTCTTAGGCCTTGGATTATGTTCACTTAGGCTTCATTGAGTCAATACATATAACTTCTTTGAGTCGGGGGACAGGCAGTCTATATATACATGTTAGGCTTATAAAGTGGTCTCCAACACCCACCCCACAAGGTTAAACTAACCCTCACTCACCAGGATGCTAGTAGCTCACTAACTCCTGGATACCTATTTACTGCAAGGTGAACAGGTGCATTGGGTGATAGGAAACGCTACCAACAATTACAGCCCTGCCTGACCGCGATTCAAACCCTGGAATCCCTTATTGAGAGTCGAGAAGGAACACATCATTCATGTTACATATATGTGTACTCACCTATTTGTGCCAGGAGGATCGAGCATTAATCTTAGAGTCTGCCTTTAAGCCGTCAGTTGTTTATAGCAATAACTCTTGGCCTATTTCCTAACTTAACCTAGCCTAACCTATACCCTACCCTAACCTATAACCTACCACAATCTAAAACCAAACCTAATATAACCTAACCTAATCTAAACCTAACCTAGCCTACACCTAAACCCAATCTACCTAACTTACCTAACTAAGCTAACCTAACCAAACCTAACCTAACTAACCTAACCTAACTAACCTAACCTAACCTAACCTAACTACTCTAACCTAACCTAACTAACGTAACGTAACGTAACCTAACCTAACCTACCCAAACCTAACCTAACTAACCTAACCTAACCTAACCTATCCTAACTTAACTAACCTAACCTAAACCTAACCAAACCTAACCTAACTAACCTAACCTAACCTAACCTAAACCTAACCTAACCTAACTTAACCAAACCTAACCTAACCAAACTTAACCTAACCTAACCTAACCTAACCAAACCTAACCTAACTAACCTAACCTAACCTAACTAACCTAACCTAAACCTAACCAAACCTAACCTAACTAACCTAACCAAACTTAACCTAACCTAACCAAACTTAAACCTAACCTAACCAAACTTAACCTAACCTAACCAAACTTAACCTAACCTAACCAAACTTACCCTAACCTAGGGGCTGGTCCCAAACCTGCACACAGAAATAACATCACATGAGACCAGAAGACATGGCAGGATGTGCAGAATACCCCCGTTGAAAAACAGAGGTGCAACTGGTACTCTGAGAGAGAACTCTATCAACATCAGAGGTCCGAGACTGTTCAACACGCTTCCACTACACATAAGGGGCATAACTGGCCGACCCCTCACAGTGTTCAAGAGAGAACTGGATAAGCACCTCCAAAGGATACCTGATAAACCAGGCTGTGACTCATACGTCAGGCTGCGAGCAGCCGCGTCCAACAGCCTGGTTGATCAGTCCGGCAACCAGGAGGCCTGGTCGACGACCGGGCCGCGGGGACGCTAAGCCCCGGAAGCACCTCAAGGTAAGGTAACCTAACCTAACCTAACCAAACCTAACCTAACTAACCTAACCTAACCTAACTAACCTAACCTAAACCTAACCAAACCTAACCTAACTAACCTAACCAAACTTAACCTAACCTAACCAAACTTAACCTAACCTAACCAAACTTAACCTAACCTAACCTAACCTAACCTAACCTAACCTAACCAAACCTAACCTAACCAAACTTAACCTAACCTAACCTAACCTAACCTAACCAAACTTAACCTAACCTAACCTAACCAACACCCACCTCACAAGATCGAACACCTAAACTGACCCTGACTGACCCTCACCAGGATGCAACCCTACATGAAGCTCACAACTCCTGGATACCTGTTTACTGCTAGGAGAACAGAGGCATTAGGTGATAGGAAATGCTACCAATAATTTCAGTCCTGCCTGGCCGGGTTTCGATCCAGGAATCCCCGATCGTTAGTCTAGAAGGAACACATACATGTTTCATATTTCTGTGTACTCACCTATTTGTACTTGCAGGACTGAGCATCAGTTTTTGAACGCTGACAATATAGCCGCCGGTTGTTTAAAGCAATGACTCCTGGTCTATTTTCCTGTCATATCAACTTTTAAAATTATGAATGGAGTTTGCATCTACAACTGTGGGTTTTTGTAAGTTTGTTCTCACCTAGTTGTATTCACCTAGTTGTGTTTGCTAGGTTTGATATTCAGATCTTTGGTCCCACCTCTCAACCATCAATCAATTGCTCAAGTAGTTTTCCAGAAGTTATGTAACTCATAACTCTCAGCTCTGTTGGAAAAAAGGCTGGGGCTGCATATTCAATTATTTGTCTCGCATAGGTTGAAAAAAAGGTTCATTCTTCTTTACACGTTAGAAATGTTACTTTGAACATGTTCTATCCAAGTCGGATAGAACATATTCTTAATCCGGATAGACCTGCGTTCGAGCCTGTCGAAACGGTTGCAATTACAGGGCACATATTGTCCTCTCCTGTAGCAGCATCAGGTTCGATAGATTCTCTGGACAGCCGATGATTGACCTTCTGGCAGTTCTCACGTTGACAAATTTAAAACTGTTTTTTTGATAAAAAAAAAGGCACATTCCTTAGATGTTTAAATTTGTTATCTCTGTCCGTGTATGTGTCTTGAGTTGAGTTTTGATTCCTTGTGTTTCTTGATTCCTTGTGTTTCTTGATTCCGTGTGTGTCTTGAATCCGTTTGTGTCTTGATTCCTTGTGTTTCTTGATTCCGTGTGTGTCTTGAATCCGTTTGTGTCTTGATTCCTTGTGTTTCTTGATTCCGTGTGTGTCTTGATTCCTTGTGTTTCTTGATTCCGTGTGTGTCTTGATTCCGTGTGTGTCTTGATTCCGTGTGTGTCTTGATTCCGTCTGTGCCTTGGTTCCTTGTGTTTCTTGATTCCGTGTGTGTCTTGATTCCTTGTGTTTCTTGATTCCGTGTGTGTCTTGATTCCGTTTGTGTCTTGATTCCTTGTGTTTCTTGATTCCGTGTGTGTCTTGATTCCTTGTGTGTCTTGATTCCGTCTGTGCCTTGATTCCTTGTGTTTCTTGATTCCGAGTGTGTCTTGGTTCCGTGTGTGTCTTGATTCCGTCTGTGCCTTGATTCCTTGTGTTTCTTGATTCCGTGTGTGTCTAGATTCCTTGTGTGTCTTGATTCCGTCTGTGCCTTGATTCCTTGTGTTTCTTGATTCCGAGTGTGTCTTGGTTCCGTGTGTGTCTTGATTCCGTGTGTGTCTTGATTCCGTGTGTGTCTTGATTCCGTCTGTGCCTTGATTCCTTGTGTTTCTTGATTCCGTGTGTGTCTTGATTCCGTTTGTGTCTTGATTCCTTGTGTTTCTTGATTCCGTGTGTGCCTTGATTCCTTGTGTTTCTTGATTCCGTGTGTGTCTTGATTCTGTGTGTTTCTTGATTCCGTGTGTGTCTTGATTCCGTGTGTGTCTTGATTCCGTGTGTGTCCTGATTCCTTGTGTTTCTTGATTCCTTGTGTTTCTTGATTCCGTGTGTGTCTTGATTCCGTGTGTGCCTTGATTCCTTGTGTTTCTTGATTCCGTGAGTGTCTTGATTCCTTGTGTGTCTTGATTCCGTCTGTGCCTTGATTCCTTGTGTTTCTTGATTCCGAGTGTGTCTTGGTTCCGTGTGTGTCTTGATTCCGTGTGTGTCTTGATTCCGTGTGTGTCTTGATTCCGTCTGTGCCTTGATTCCTTGTGTTTCTTGATTCCGTGTGTGTCTTGATTCCGTTTGTGTCTTGATTCCTTGTGTTTCTTGATTCCGTGTGTGTCTTGATTCCGTTTGTGTCTTGATTCCTTGTGTCTCTTGATTCCGTGTGTGCCTTGATTCCTTTTTGTTTCTTGATTCCGTGTGTGTCTTGATTCCGTGTGTTTCTTGATTCCGTGTGTGTCTTGATTCCGTGTGTGTCTTGATTCTGTGTGTGTCTTGATTCCGTGTGTGTCCTGATTCCTTGTGTTTCTTGATTCCTTGTGTTTCTTGATTCCGTGTTTGTCTTGATTCCGTCTGTGCCTTGATTCCTTATGTGTCTTGATTTCGTGTGTGTCTCCTGAGTGTGTCTTGTTTCCGCGTGTGTCTTGATTCCGTATGTTCCCGTGTCCGTCAGAGTCTTAGGTTAGTCTTAGGTTAGGTTAGGTTAGGTTAGTTAGTGTCCGTGTCAGTGTCTATGTCATTGTCCCTGGGGTTTTGAGTCCAGGATGCCATTTGTGTCCCCTCAAATTGCCTCCCTTATCTCCACCTTGGGATCGTGTCAGTGTCCATGTGTGTCTTGATTCTGTGTGTGTCTTGAGTCCGTGTGTATCTTGAGTCCGTGTGTGTCTTGATTCTGTGAGTGTCTTGAGTCCGTGTGTGTCTTGATTCTGTGTGTGTCTTGAGTCCGTGTGTGTCTTGAGTACGTGTATTGATTCCGTGTGTCCGTGTCCGTTAGAGTCTATGAGTGTCCGTATCCGTGTCCGTGTCATTATCCCTGGGGTATTGAGTCCAGGATGCCATTTGTGTCCCCTCAAATTGCCTCCCTTGTCTCCACCTTGGGATAGTGTCAGTGTCCATGTGTGTCTTGATTCCGCGTGTGTCTTGAGTCCGTGTGTGTCTTGAGTCCGTGTGTGTCTTGAGTCCGCGTGTGTCTTGAGTCCGTGTGTGTCTTGATTCCGCGTGTGTCTTGAGTCCGCGTGTGTCTTGATTCCGTGTGTGTCTTGAGTCCGCGTGTGTCTTGAGTCCGTGTGTGTCTTGAGTCCGCGTGTGTCTTGAGTCCGTGTGTGTCTTGATTCCGCGTGTGTCTTGAGTCCTGTGTGTTCGGGTGTCTTTGGGGTTTTGGGTCCAGGAAGCTATTTGTGTCGACCCAAATTGCCTCCCTTCTCTCCACCTGAAATCCAGGTGAATTGAAAGACCTGCCCGAGGTCAGTGGATCCAGGTATCCGTCCGTGGGCCCCCGGATTTCAACCCTTCCCCACATTCCAGGGGGTCGGTCAATCAATCTTCAGCTATCCAGAGAATCTATCGAAACTGATGCTCCTACAGGAGGGGACACACAGATAAATCTGTGCCCTGTACTTGCAACCGTTCCGACAGGCTCGAACGCAGGTCTATCCGGATTAAGAACATGTTCTATCCGACTAGGCCACGCTGGAGTTGCCTTCTGAATCAAATTTTGCACTTGTATTTATATCTCGTAGTAAGGTTAGTTAGTGTCTATTTATCAACATTTGCAATGATTGACGTGTGAAGTTGTGAGTTTGTGTTGACAGATAGAAATTCATAACAGCTTATTCGATGAGGTTGCAGTCCAGTGAGGCAGTTTCATGAATGAATATTGGAGAATTTAGGCAAACTGACGTGTGTGTGTGTGTGTTTGTGTGTGTGTGTGTGTGTGTGTGTGTGTGTGTGTGTGTGTGTGTGTGTGTGTGTGTGTGTGTGTGTGTGTGTGTGTGTGTGTGTGTGTGTGTGTGTGTGTTTAAAGGTATGTATTATTTAATATTTAGTGTGGTGTGTGTGTGTGTCCAAATGAGTTTGTGAATGGTAAACAAGCAATCCAATACCTAATATGTGCTAATCTAGGCCTCGTTTTGTATACATATATATATATGTGTTTACTAGGGAATGAAAATCCGGTTTGTTTTATTCTAAGTTTTTTCAACAATAAATAGTACATATGCGAACGAACGGTTCGGCTGGGTAAGTATAGCGTTGTGGCGGCCATTTTCTCTGTTAGGCGGGGGTTGGGGGAAGGGGGGGGTTGGTCTCTGGTAATTGTGGTATACGGGTAGTTATATTTGGGCCTCGGTTGGGGGGTAGGGTGTTGGTAGGGGGGTGGGGGCCCAGGGAGCAGCAGAGGGGGGACCTGAGGGAGAGGCATGGAGTTGCTAGTTAATCATTAAGATATTAATTTGTGGAGATAGGTTATATAAGGAAAGATGTTTAGGAAGGAATAAGAAAAGTGTTTGGAACTGATGAAAGTATATGAGTTATAGTGATTCATGTTAGAAGAAAGATATGTGCTTTAACAGGTGAAGAGATTTGTAAAGGACTTTATCTGCTTAATAATATATTAATTAACGGTAAATGACCATTGGAGATAGATATTCAACAGCATAATGAGTGGACAAGTTTTAGCAGGAAGGCCGGCACAGAGAGAGAATGGACCGATAAATAGTTAGACATTTTTTCTCGAATGGTATACTCTAATAATCATAGGTACATATTTCAGAGCGCGACATTCGTGCGCGCGCGCACACACACACATATACACACACACTCACACACACACACACACACACACACACACACACACACACACACACACACACACACACACACACACACACACACACACACACACACACACACACACACACACACACACACATATATATATATACAAACATACATACAGTCTCGACAGTCAAATTGCAGAAACTGTCACAATTATGACAAGGATCACTCATATTGGATATATACACACACAGATAAATTCACGTGGATAAGTCACTCCAATTACACGTATGTACACACACAGACAACATATTTCAGTGAGTGTGGCCCATAGTATACATTAATACTCACACATGGCAGCCCATTCACAATTAATTGGTGTACATATTCATTCACACACATGTTTATGTGTCTCTTTCTTATAAAATACACACACACACTGAAAGGAATCTTTGAGAACATTATATACCACATATGTCAGACCAATCCTGAAGTATGCCGCTCCAGCATGGAGTCCACATCTAGTCAAGCATAAGACTAAACTGGAAAAGGTTCAAAGGTTTGCCACCAGACTAGAACCCGAGCTAAGAGGTATGAGCTACGAGGAGAGACTACGGGAATTAAACCTCACTTCGTTGGAAGACAGAAGAGTTAAGGGGGACATGATCACCACATTCAAGATTCTCATGGGAATCGTTAAGGTAGATGAAGATAGGCTATTTAACACAAGGGGCACACGTACTAGGGTACACAGGTGGAAACTGAGTGCCCAAATGAGACACAGAGATATTAGAAAGAACTTTTTTAGTGTCAGAGTAGTTGACAAATGGAATGCATTAGGAAGTGATGTGGTGAAGGCTGACTCCATACACAGTTTCAAGTGTAGATATGATAGAGCCCAATAGGCTCAGGAACTAGTACTCCTGTTGATTGACGGTTGAGAGGCGGGACCAAAGAGCCAGAGCTCAACCCCCGCAAGCACAATAAGGTGAGTACAATTAGGTGAGTACACACAAACTCATTGTTAATTTTCCCTGGAACACAACCCGACAAACCGTTTAACAACCAGGTACCCATTCACTGCTTCGTGAAGATAATCGTTAAGTTAAGGATTGGTGCCTAGTCAATCCGCTCTTCCCCTGCCAGCCAGGATATGAACCCAGGCGAAATCGCTTGAGAAGCGCGAGGTGAGTGCCTTACCACTGATCCACAGGGACTGCCCAAATATGAATGCCATCAGCAGCACTAGCAGTTGGTGTTACCAGGCAGGTTACCCATCCAATTACTAACCAAATTGAAAGTTGCTTAACTTGGCTAATGGGACGAGAAGCAGTGTCCTTTAAGTGGTAGTATGGCCGTTGTTATTGTATACAAGTGGTAACCAATAACTTGTGAGTGAGTGAGTGAGTGATGATAATGGTAACTGCGGCGGAGAATACTCACACATACCAGCCAATTCTCCATTAATGATAGTTCTTATAGTCAAACAAACCAACCAAAAGTGGACTATTGCACCAACATGGAAATGTTTGGATGCCATTGATCTCGCACAAATCGCTTATAAATGCCACCCGCCGCTATTTATAAAACCTAAACAATCCTCTTCTAAGCACGAATGACTACTCTTAGGCCTTGGATTATGTTCACTTAGGCTTCATTGAGTCAATACATATAACTTCTTTGAGTCGGGGGACAGGCAGTCTATATATACATGTTAGGCTTATAAAGTGGTCTCCAACACCCACCCCACAAGGTTAAACTAACCCTCACTCACCAGGATGCTAGTAGCTCACTAACTCCTGGATACCTATTTACTGCAAGGTGAACAGGTGCATTGGGTGATAGGAAACGCTACCAACAATTACAGCCCTGCCTGACCGCGATTCAAACCCTGGAATCCCTTATTGAGAGTCGAGAAGGAACACATCATTCATGTTACATATATGTGTACTCACCTATTTGTGCCAGGAGGATCGAGCATTAATCTTAGAGTCTGCCTTTAAGCCGTCAGTTGTTTATAGCAATAACTCTTGGCCTATTTCCTAACTTAACCTAGCCTAACCTATACCCTACCCTAACCTATAACCTACCACAATCTAAAACCAAACCTAATATAACCTAACCTAATCTAAACCTAACCTAGCCTACACCTAAACCCAATCTACCTAACTTACCTAACTAAGCTAACCTAACCAAACCTAACCTAACTAACCTAACCTAACTAACCTAACCTAACCTAACCTAACTACTCTAACCTAACCTAACTAACGTAACGTAACGTAACCTAACCTAACCTACCCAAACCTAACCTAACTAACCTAACCTAACCTAACCTATCCTAACTTAACTAACCTAACCTAAACCTAACCAAACCTAACCTAACTAACCTAACCTAACCTAACCTAAACCTAACCTAACCTAACTTAACCAAACCTAACCTAACCAAACTTAACCTAACCTAACCTAACCTAACCAAACCTAACCTAACTAACCTAACCTAACCTAACTAACCTAACCTAAACCTAACCAAACCTAACCTAACTAACCTAACCAAACTTAACCTAACCTAACCAAACTTAAACCTAACCTAACCAAACTTAACCTAACCTAACCAAACTTAACCTAACCTAACCAAACTTACCCTAACCTAGGGGCTGGTCCCAAACCTGCACACAGAAATAACATCACATGAGACCAGAAGACATGGCAGGATGTGCAGAATACCCCCGTTGAAAAACAGAGGTGCAACTGGTACTCTGAGAGAGAACTCTATCAACATCAGAGGTCCGAGACTGTTCAACACGCTTCCACTACACATAAGGGGCATAACTGGCCGACCCCTCACAGTGTTCAAGAGAGAACTGGATAAGCACCTCCAAAGGATACCTGATAAACCAGGCTGTGACTCATACGTCAGGCTGCGAGCAGCCGCGTCCAACAGCCTGGTTGATCAGTCCGGCAACCAGGAGGCCTGGTCGACGACCGGGCCGCGGGGACGCTAAGCCCCGGAAGCACCTCAAGGTAAGGTAACCTAACCTAACCTAACCAAACCTAACCTAACTAACCTAACCTAACCTAACTAACCTAACCTAAACCTAACCAAACCTAACCTAACTAACCTAACCAAACTTAACCTAACCTAACCAAACTTAACCTAACCTAACCAAACTTAACCTAACCTAACCTAACCTAACCTAACCTAACCTAACCAAACCTAACCTAACCAAACTTAACCTAACCTAACCTAACCTAACCTAACCAAACTTAACCTAACCTAACCTAACCAACACCCACCTCACAAGATCGAACACCTAAACTGACCCTGACTGACCCTCACCAGGATGCAACCCTACATGAAGCTCACAACTCCTGGATACCTGTTTACTGCTAGGAGAACAGAGGCATTAGGTGATAGGAAATGCTACCAATAATTTCAGTCCTGCCTGGCCGGGTTTCGATCCAGGAATCCCCGATCGTTAGTCTAGAAGGAACACATACATGTTTCATATTTCTGTGTACTCACCTATTTGTACTTGCAGGACTGAGCATCAGTTTTTGAACGCTGACAATATAGCCGCCGGTTGTTTAAAGCAATGACTCCTGGTCTATTTTCCTGTCATATCAACTTTTAAAATTATGAATGGAGTTTGCATCTACAACTGTGGGTTTTTGTAAGTTTGTTCTCACCTAGTTGTATTCACCTAGTTGTGTTTGCTAGGTTTGATATTCAGATCTTTGGTCCCACCTCTCAACCATCAATCAATTGCTCAAGTAGTTTTCCAGAAGTTATGTAACTCATAACTCTCAGCTCTGTTGGAAAAAAGGCTGGGGCTGCATATTCAATTATTTGTCTCGCATAGGTTGAAAAAAAGGTTCATTCTTCTTTACACGTTAGAAATGTTACTTTGAACATGTTCTATCCAAGTCGGATAGAACATATTCTTAATCCGGATAGACCTGCGTTCGAGCCTGTCGAAACGGTTGCAATTACAGGGCACATATTGTCCTCTCCTGTAGCAGCATCAGGTTCGATAGATTCTCTGGACAGCCGATGATTGACCTTCTGGCAGTTCTCACGTTGACAAATTTAAAACTGTTTTTTTGATAAAAAAAAAGGCACATTCCTTAGATGTTTAAATTTGTTATCTCTGTCCGTGTATGTGTCTTGAGTTGAGTTTTGATTCCTTGTGTTTCTTGATTCCTTGTGTTTCTTGATTCCGTGTGTGTCTTGAATCCGTTTGTGTCTTGATTCCTTGTGTTTCTTGATTCCGTGTGTGTCTTGAATCCGTTTGTGTCTTGATTCCTTGTGTTTCTTGATTCCGTGTGTGTCTTGATTCCTTGTGTTTCTTGATTCCGTGTGTGTCTTGATTCCGTGTGTGTCTTGATTCCGTGTGTGTCTTGATTCCGTCTGTGCCTTGGTTCCTTGTGTTTCTTGATTCCGTGTGTGTCTTGATTCCTTGTGTTTCTTGATTCCGTGTGTGTCTTGATTCCGTTTGTGTCTTGATTCCTTGTGTTTCTTGATTCCGTGTGTGTCTTGATTCCTTGTGTGTCTTGATTCCGTCTGTGCCTTGATTCCTTGTGTTTCTTGATTCCGAGTGTGTCTTGGTTCCGTGTGTGTCTTGATTCCGTCTGTGCCTTGATTCCTTGTGTTTCTTGATTCCGTGTGTGTCTTGATTCCTTGTGTGTCTTGATTCCGTCTGTGCCTTGATTCCTTGTGTTTCTTGATTCCGAGTGTGTCTTGGTTCCGTGTGTGTCTTGATTCCGTGTGTGTCTTGATTCCGTGTGTGTCTTGATTCCGTCTGTGCCTTGATTCCTTGTGTTTCTTGATTCCGTGTGTGTCTTGATTCCGTTTGTGTCTTGATTCCTTGTGTTTCTTGATTCCGTGTGTGCCTTGATTCCTTGTGTTTCTTGATTCCGTGTGTGTCTTGATTCTGTGTGTTTCTTGATTCCGTGTGTGTCTTGATTCCGTGTGTGTCTTGATTCCGTGTGTGTCCTGATTCCTTGTGTTTCTTGATTCCTTGTGTTTCTTGATTCCGTTTGTGTCTTGATTCCTTGTGTTTCTTGATTCCGTGTGTGCCTTGATTCCTTGTGTTTCTTGATTCCGTGTGTGTCTTGATTCTGTGTGTTTCTTGATTCCGTGTGTGTCTTGATTCCGTGTGTGTCTTGATTCCGTGTGTGTCCTGATTCCTTGTGTTTCTTGATTCCTTGTGTTTCTTGATTCCGTGTGTGTCTTGATTCCGTGTGTGCCTTGATTCCTTGTGTTTCTTGATTCCGTGAGTGTCTTGATTCCTTGTGTGTCTTGATTCCGTCTGTGCCTTGATTCCTTGTGTTTCTTGATTCCGAGTGTGTCTTGGTTCCGTGTGTGTCTTGATTCCGTGTGTGTCTTGATTCCGTGTGTGTCTTGATTCCGTCTGTGCCTTGATTCCTTGTGTTTCTTGATTCCGTGTGTGTCTTGATTCCGTTTGTGTCTTGATTCCTTCTGTTTCTTGATTCCGTGTGTGTCTTGATTCCGTTTGTGTCTTGATTCCTTGTGTCTCTTGATTCCGTGTGTGCCTTGATTCCTTGTGTTTCTTGATTCCGTGTGTGTCTTGATTCCGTGTGTTTCTTGATTCCGTGTGTGTCTTGATTCCGTGTGTGTCTTGATTCTGTGTGTGTCTTGATTCCGTGTGTGTCCTGATTCCTTGTGTTTCTTGATTCCTTGTGTTTCTTGATTCCGTGTTTGTCTTGATTCCGTCTGTGCCTTGATTCCTTATGTGTCTTGATTTCGTGTGTGTCTCCTGAGTGTGTCTTGTTTCCGCGTGTGTCTTGATTCCGTATGTTCCCGTGTCCGTCAGAGTCTTAGGTTAGTCTTAGGTTAGGTTAGGTTAGGTTAGTTAGTGTCCGTGTCAGTGTCTATGTCATTGTCCCTGGGGTTTTGAGTCCAGGATGCCATTTGTGTCCCCTCAAATTGCCTCCCTTATCTCCACCTTGGGATCGTGTCAGTGTCCATGTGTGTCTTGATTCTGTGTGTGTCTTGAGTCCGTGTGTATCTTGAGTCCGTGTGTGTCTTGATTCTGTGAGTGTCTTGAGTCCGTGTGTGTCTTGATTCTGTGTGTGTCTTGAGTCCGTGTGTGTCTTGAGTACGTGTATTGATTCCGTGTGTCCGTGTCCGTTAGAGTCTATGAGTGTCCGTATCCGTGTCCGTGTCATTATCCCTGGGGTATTGAGTCCAGGATGCCATTTGTGTCCCCTCAAATTGCCTCCCTTGTCTCCACCTTGGGATAGTGTCAGTGTCCATGTGTGTCTTGATTCCGCGTGTGTCTTGAGTCCGTGTGTGTCTTGAGTCCGTGTGTGTCTTGAGTCCGCGTGTGTCTTGAGTCCGTGTGTGTCTTGATTCCGCGTGTGTCTTGAGTCCGCGTGTGTCTTGATTCCGTGTGTGTCTTGAGTCCGCGTGTGTCTTGAGTCCGTGTGTGTCTTGAGTCCGCGTGTGTCTTGAGTCCGTGTGTGTCTTGATTCCGCGTGTGTCTTGAGTCCTGTGTGTTCGGGTGTCTTTGGGGTTTTGGGTCCAGGAAGCTATTTGTGTCGACCCAAATTGCCTCCCTTCTCTCCACCTGAAATCCAGGTGAATTGAAAGACCTGCCCGAGGTCAGTGGATCCAGGTATCCGTCCGTGGGCCCCCGGATTTCAACCCTTCCCCACATTCCAGGGGGTCGGTCAATCAATCTTCAGCTATCCAGAGAATCTATCGAAACTGATGCTCCTACAGGAGGGGACACACAGATAAATCTGTGCCCTGTACTTGCAACCGTTCCGACAGGCTCGAACGCAGGTCTATCCGGATTAAGAACATGTTCTATCCGACTAGGCCACGCTGGAGTTGCCTTCTGAATCAAATTTTGCACTTGTATTTATATCTCGTAGTAAGGTTAGTTAGTGTCTATTTATCAACATTTGCAATGATTGACGTGTGAAGTTGTGAGTTTGTGTTGACAGATAGAAATTCATAACAGCTTATTCGATGAGGTTGCAGTCCAGTGAGGCAGTTTCATGAATGAATATTGGAGAATTTAGGCAAACTGACGTGTGTGTGTGTGTGTTTGTGTGTGTGTGTGTGTGTGTGTGTGTGTGTGTGTGTGTGTGTGTGTGTGTGTGTGTGTGTGTGTGTGTGTGTGTGTGTGTGTGTGTGTGTGTGTGTGTGTGTGTTTAAAGGTATGTATTATTTAATATTTAGTGTGGTGTGTGTGTGTGTCCAAATGAGTTTGTGAATGGTAAACAAGCAATCCAATACCTAATATGTGCTAATCTAGGCCTCGTTTTGTATACATATATATATATGTGTTTACTAGGGAATGAAAATCCGGTTTGTTTTATTCTAAGTTTTTTCAACAATAAATAGTACATATGCGAACGAACGGTTCGGCTGGGTAAGTATAGCGTTGTGGCGGCCATTTTCTCTGTTAGGCGGGGGTTGGGGGAAGGGGGGGGTTGGTCTCTGGTAATTGTGGTATACGGGTAGTTATATTTGGGCCTCGGTTGGGGGGTAGGGTGTTGGTAGGGGGGTGGGGGCCCAGGGAGCAGCAGAGGGGGGACCTGAGGGAGAGGCATGGAGTTGCTAGTTAATCATTAAGATATTAATTTGTGGAGATAGGTTATATAAGGAAAGATGTTTAGGAAGGAATAAGAAAAGTGTTTGGAACTGATGAAAGTATATGAGTTATAGTGATTCATGTTAGAAGAAAGATATGTGCTTTAACAGGTGAAGAGATTTGTAAAGGACTTTATCTGCTTAATAATATATTAATTAACGGTAAATGACCATTGGAGATAGATATTCAACAGCATAATGAGTGGACAAGTTTTAGCAGGAAGGCCGGCACAGAGAGAGAATGGACCGATAAATAGTTAGACATTTTTTCTCGAATGGTATACTCTAATAATCATAGGTACATATTTCAGAGCGCGACATTCGTGCGCGCGCGCACACACACACATATACACACACACTCACACACACACACACACTCACACACACACACACACACACACACACACACACACACACACACACACACACACACACACACACACACACACACACACACACACACACACACACACACACACACATATATATATACAAACATACATACAGTCTCGACAGTCAAATTGCAGAAACTGTCACAATTATGACAAGGATCACTCATATTGGATATATACACACACAGATAAATTCACGTGGATAAGTCACTCCAATTACACGTATGTACACACACAGACAACATATTTCAGTGAGTGTGGCCCATAGTATACATTAATACTCACACATGGCAGCCCATTCACAATTAATTGGTGTACATATTCATTCACACACATGTTTATGTGTCTCTTTCTTATAAAATACACACACACACTGAAAGGAATCTTTGAGAACATTATATACCACATATGTCAGACCAATCCTGAAGTATGCCGCTCCAGCATGGAGTCCACATCTAGTCAAGCATAAGACTAAACTGGAAAAGGTTCAAAGGTTTGCCACCAGACTAGAACCCGAGCTAAGAGGTATGAGCTACGAGGAGAGACTACGGGAATTAAACCTCACTTCGTTGGAAGACAGAAGAGTTAAGGGGGACATGATCACCACATTCAAGATTCTCATGGGAATCGATAAGGTAGATGAAGGTAGGCTATTTAACACAAGGGGCACACGTACTAGGGTACACAGGTGGAAACTGAGTGCCCAAATGAGACACAGAGATATTAGAAAGAACTTTTTTAGTGTCAGAGTAGTTGACAAATGGAATGCATTAGGAAGTGATGTGGTGAAGGCTGACTCCATACACAGTTTCAAGTGTAGATATGATAGAGCCCAATAGGCTCAGGAACTAGTACTCCTGTTGATTGACGGTTGAGAGGCGGGACCAAAGAGCCAGAGCTCAACCCCCGCAAGCACAATAAGGTGAGTACAATTAGGTGAGTACACACAAACTCATTGTTAATTTTCCCTGGAACACAACCCGACAAACCGTTTAACAACCAGGTACCCATTCACTGCTTCGTGAAGATAATCGTTAAGTTAAGGATTGGTGCCTAGTCAATCCGCTCTTCCCCTGCCAGCCAGGATATGAACCCAGGCGAAATCGCTTGAGAAGCGCGAGGTGAGTGCCTTACCACTGATCCACAGGGACTGCCCAAATATGAATGCCATCAGCAGCACTAGCAGTTGGTGTTACCAGGCAGGTTACCCATCCAATTACTAACCAAATTGAAAGTTGCTTAACTTGGCTAATGGGACGAGAAGCAGTGTCCTTTAAGTGGTAGTATGGCCGTTGTTATTGTATACAAGTGGTAACCAATAACTTGTGAGTGAGTGAGTGAGTGATGATAATGGTAACTGCGACGGAGGATACTCACACATACCAGCCAATTCTCCATTAATGATAGTTCTTATAGTCAAACAAACCAACCAAAAGTGGACTATTGCACCAACATGGAAATGTTTGGATGCCATTGATCTCGCACAAATCGCTTATAAATGCCACCCGCCGCTATTTATAAAACCTAAACAATCCTCTTCTAAGCACGAATGACTACTCTTAGGCCTTGGATTATGTTCACTTAGGCTTCATTGAGTCAATACATATAACTTCTTTGAGTCGGGGGACAGGCAGACAGGCAGTCTATATATACATGTTAGGCTTATAAAGTGGTCTCCAACACCCACCCCACAAGGTTAAACTAACCCTCACTCACCAGGATGCTAGTAGCTCACTAACTCCTGGATACCTATTTACTGCAAGGTGAACAGGTGCATTGGGTGATAGGAAACGCTACCAACAATTACAGCCCTGCCTGACCGCGATTCAAACCCTGGAATCCCTTATTGAGAGTCGAGAAGGAACACATCATTCATGTTACATATATGTGTACTCACCTATTTGTGCCAGGAGGATCGAGCATTAATCTTAGAGTCTGCCTTTAAGCCGTCAGTTGTTTATAGCAATAACTCTTGGCCTATTTCCTAACTTAACCTAGCCTAACCTATACCCTACCCTAACCTATAACCTACCACAATCTAAAACCAAACCTAATATAACCTAACCTAATCTAAACCTAACCTAGCCTACACCTAAACCCAATCTACCTAACTTACCTAACTAAGCTAACCTAACCAAACCTAACCTAACTAACCTAACCTAACTAACCTAACCTAACCTAACCTAACTACTCTAACCTAACCTAACTAACGTAACGTAACGTAACCTAACCTAACCTACCCAAACCTAACCTAACTAACCTAACCTAACCTAACCTATCCTAACTTAACTAACCTAACCTAAACCTAACCAAACCTAACCTAACTAACCTAACCTAACCTAACCTAAACCTAACCTAACCTAACTTAACCAAACCTAACCTAACCAAACTTAACCTAACCTAACCTAACCTAACCAAACCTAACCTAACTAACCTAACCTAACCTAACTAACCTAACCTAAACCTAACCAAACCTAACCTAACTAACCTAACCAAACTTAACCTAACCTAACCAAACTTAAACCTAACCTAACCAAACTTAACCTAACCTAACCAAACTTAACCTAACCTAGGGGCTGGTCCCAAACCTGCACACAGAAATAACATCACATGAGACCAGAAGACATGGCAGGATGTGCAGAATACCCCCGTTGAAAAACAGAGGTGCAACTGGTACTCTGAGAGAGAACTCTATCAACATCAGAGGTCCGAGACTGTTCAACACGCTTCCACTACACATAAGGGGCATAACTGGCCGACCCCTCACAGTGTTCAAGAGAGAACTGGATAAGCACCTCCAAAGGATACCTGATAAACCAGGCTGTGACTCATACGTCAGGCTGCGAGCAGCCGCGTCCAACAGCCTGGTTGATCAGTCCGGCAACCAGGAGGCCTGGTCGACGACCGGGCCGCGGGGACGCTAAGCCCCGGAAGCACCTCAAGGTAAGGTAACCTAACCTAACCTAACCAAACCTAACCTAACTAACCTAACCTAACCTAACTAACCTAACCTAAACTTAACCAAACCTAACCTAACTAACCTAACCAAACTTAACCTAACCTAACCAAACTTAACCTAACCTAACCAAACTTAACCTAACCTAACCTAACCTAACCTAACCTAACCTAACCTAACCAAACCTAACCTAACCAAACTTAACCTAACCTAACCTAACCTAACCTAACCAAACTTAACCTAACCTAACCTAACCAACACCCACCTCACAAGATCGAACACCTAAACTGACCCTGACTGACCCTCACCAGGATGCAACCCTACATGAAGCTCACAACTCCTGGATACCTGTTTACTGCTAGGAGAACAGAGGCATTAGGTGATAGGAAACGCTACCAATAATTTCAGTCCTGCCTGGCCGGGTTTCGATCCAGGAATCCCCGATCGTTAGTCTAGAAGGAACACATACATGTTTCATATTTCTGTGTACTCACCTATTTGTACTTGCAGGACTGAGCATCAGTTTTTGAACGCTGACAATATAGCCGCCGGTTGTTTAAAGCAATGACTCCTGGTCTATTTTCCTGTCATATCAACTTTTAAAATTATGAATGGAGTTTGCATCTACAACTGTGGGTTTTTGTAAGTTTGTTCTCACCTAGTTGTATTCACCTAGTTGTGTTTGCTAGGTTTGATATTCAGATCTTTGGTCCCACCTCTCAACCATCAATCAATTGCTCAAGTAGTTTTCCAGAAGTTATGTAACTCATAACTCTCAGCTCTGTTGGAAAAAAGGCTGGGGCTGCATATTCAATTATTTGTCTCGCATAGGTTGAAAAAAAGGTTCATTCTTCTTTACACGTTAGAAATGTTACTTTGAACATGTTCTATCCAAGTCGGATAGAACATATTCTTAATCCGGATAGACCTGCGTTCGAGCCTGTCGAAAAGGTTGCAATTACAGGGCACATATTGTCCTCTCCTGTAGCAGCATCAGGTTCGATAGATTCTCTGGACAGCCGATGATTGACCTTCTGGCAGTTCTCACGTTGACAAATTTAAAACTGTTTTTTTGATAAAAAAAAAGGCACATTCCTTAGATGTTTAAATTTGTTATCTCTGTCCGTGTATGTGTCTTGAGTTGAGTTTTGATTCCTTGTGTTTCTTGATTCCTTGTGTTTCTTGATTCCGTGTGTGTCTTGAATCCGTTTGTGTCTTGATTCCTTGTGTTTCTTGATTCCGTGTGTGTCTTGATTCCTTGTGTTTCTTGATTCCGTGTGTGTCTTGATTCCGTGTGTGTCTTGATTCCGTGTGTGTCTTGATTCCGTCTGTGCCTTGGTTCCTTGTGTTTCTTGATTCCGTGTGTGTCTTGATTCCTTGTGTTTCTTGATTCCGTGTGTGTCTTGATTCCGTTTGTGTCTTGATTCCTTGTGTTTCTTGATTCCGTGTGTGTCTTGATTCCTTGTGTGTCTTGATTCCGTCTGTGCCTTGATTCCATGTGTTTCTTGATTCCGAGTGTGTCTTGGTTCCGTGTGTGTCTTGATTCCGTCTGTGCCTTGATTCCTTGTGTTTCTTGATTCCGTGTGTGTCTTGATTCCTTGTGTGTCTTGATTCCGTCTGTGCCTTGATTCCTTGTGTTTCTTGATTCCGAGTGTGTCTTGGTTCCGTGTGTGTCTTGATTCCGTGTGTGTCTTGATTCCGTGTGTGTCTTGATTCCGTCTGTGCCTTGATTCCTTGTGTTTCTTGATTCCGTGTGTGTCTTGATTCCGTTTGTGTCTTGATTCCTTGTGTTTCTTGATTCCGTGTGTGCCTTGATTCCTTGTGTTTCTTGATTCCGTGTGTGTCTTGATTCTGTGTGTTTCTTGATTCCGTGTGTGTCTTGATTCCGTGTGTGTCTTGATTCCGTGTGTGTCCTGATTCCTTGTGTTTCTTGATTCCTTGTGTTTCTTGATTCCGTGTGTGTCTTGATTCCGTGTGTGCCTTGATTCCTTGTGTTTCTTGATTCCGTGAGTGTCTTGATTCCTTGTGTGTCTTGATTCCGTCTGTGCCTTGATTCCTTGTGTTTCTTGATTCCGAGTGTGTCTTGGTTCCGTGTGTGTCTTGATTCCGTGTGTGTCTTGATTCCGTGTGTGTCTTGATTCCGTCTGTGCCTTGATTCCTTGTGTTTCTTGATTCCGTGTGTGTCTTGATTCCGTTTGTGTCTTGATTCCTTGTGTTTCTTGATTCCGTGTGTGTCTTGATTCCGTTTGTGTCTTGATTCCTTGTGTCTCTTGATTCCGTGTGTGCCTTGATTCCTTGTGTTTCTTGATTCCGTGTGTGTCTTGATTCCGTGTGTTTCTTGATTCCGTGTGTGTCTTGATTCCGTGTGTGTCTTGATTCTGTGTGTGTCTTGATTCCGTGTGTGTCCTGATTCCTTGTGTTTCTTGATTCCTTGTGTTTCTTGATTCCGTGTTTGTCTTGATTCCGTCTGTGCCTTGATTCCTTATGTGTCTTGATTTCGTGTGTGTCTCCTGAGTGTGTCTTGTTTCCGCGTGTGTCTTGATTCCGTATGTTCCCGTGTCCGTCAGAGTCTTAGGTTAGTCTTAGGTTAGGTTAGGTTAGGTTAGTTAGTGTCCGTGTCAGTGTCTATGTCATTGTCCCTGGGTTTTGAGTCCAGGATGCCATTTGTGTCCCCTCAAATTGCCTCCCTTATCTCCACCTTGGGATCGTGTCAGTGTCCATGTGTGTCTTGATTCTGTGTGTGTCTTGAGTCCGTGTGTATCTTGAGTCCGTGTGTGTCTTGATTCTGTGAGTGTCTTGAGTCCGTGTGTGTCTTGATTCTGTGTGTGTCTTGAGTCCGTGTGTGTCTTGAGTACGTGTATTGATTCCGTGTGTCCGTGTCCGTTAGAGTCTATGAGTGTCCGTATCCGTGTCCGTGTCATTATCCCTGGGGTATTGAGTCCAGGATGCCATTTGTGTCCCCTCAAATTGCCTCCCTTGTCTCCACCTTGGGATAGTGTCAGTGTCCATGTGTGTCTTGATTCCGCGTGTGTCTTGAGTCCGTGTGTGTCTTGAGTCCGTGTGTGTCTTGAGTCCGCGTGTGTCTTGAGTCCGTGTGTGTCTTGATTCCGCGTGTGTCTTGAGTCCGCGTGTGTCTTGATTCCGTGTGTGTCTTGAGTCCGCGTGTGTCTTGAGTCCGTGTGTGTCTTGAGTCCGCGTGTGTCTTGAGTCCGTGTGTGTCTTGATTCCGCGTGTGTCTTGAGTCCTGTGTGTTCGGGTGTCTTTGGGGTTTTGGGTCCAGGAAGCTATTTGTGTCGACCCAAATTGCCTCCCTTCTCTCCACCTGAAATCCAGGTGAATTGAAAGACCTGCCCGAGGTCAGTGGATCCAGGTATCCGTCCGTGGGCCCCCGGATTTCAACCCTTCCCCACATTCCAGGGGGTCGGTCAATCAATCTTCAGCTATCCAGAGAATCTATCGAAACTGATGCTCCTACAGGAGGGGACACACAGATAAATCTGTGCCCTGTACTTGCAACCGTTCCGACAGGCTCGAACGCAGGTCTATCCGGATTAAGAACATGTTCTATCCGACTAGGCCACGCTGGAGTTGCCTTCTGAATCAAATTTTGCACTTGTATTTATATCTCGTAGTAAGGTTAGTTAGTGTCTATTTATCAACATTTGCAATGATTGACGTGTGAAGTTGTGAGTTTGTGTTGACAGATAGAAATTCATAACAGCTTATTCGATGAGGTTGCAGTCCAGTGAGGCAGTTTCATGAATGAATATTGGAGAATTTAGGCAAACTGACGTGTGTGTGTGTGTGTTTGTGTGTGTGTGTGTGTGTGTGTGTGTGTGTGTGTGTGTGTGTGTGTGTGTGTGTGTGTGTGTGTGTGTGTGTGTGTGTGTGTGTGTGTGTGTGTGTGTTTAAAGGTATGTATTATTTAATATTTAGTGTGGTGTGTGTGTGTGTCCAAATGAGTTTGTGAATGGTAAACAAGCAATCCAATACCTAATATGTGCTAATCTAGGCCTCGTTTTGTATACATATATATATATGTGTTTACTAGGGAATGAAAATCCGGTTTGTTTTATTCTAAGTTTTTTCAACAATAAATAGTACATATGCGAACGAACGGTTCGGCTGGGTAAGTATAGCGTTGTGGCGGCAATTTTCTCTGTTAGGCGGGGGTTGGGGGAAGGGGGGGGTTGGTCTCTGGTAATTGTGGTATACGGGTAGTTATATTTGGGCCTCGGTTGGGGGGTAGGGTGTTGGTAGGGGGGTGGGGGCCCAGGGAGCAGCAGAGGGGGGACCTGAGGGAGAGGCATGGAGTTGCTAGTTAATCATTAAGATATTAATTTGTGGAGATAGGTTATATAAGGAAAGATGTTTAGGAAGGAATAAGAAAAGTGTTTGGAACTGATGAAAGTATATGAGTTATAGTGATTCATGTTAGAAGAAAGATATGTGCTTTAACAGGTGAAGAGATTTGTAAAGGACTTTATCTGCTTAATAATATATTAATTAACGGTAAATGACCATTGGAGATAGATATTCAACAGCATAATGAGTGGACAAGTTTTAGCAGGAAGGCCGGCACAGAAAGAGAATGGACCGATAAATAGTTAGACATTTTTTCTCGAATGGTATACTCTAATAATCATAGGTACATATTTCAGAGCGCGACATTCGTGCGCGCGCGCACACACACACATATACACACACACTCACACACACACACACACTCACACACACACACACACACACACACACACACACACACACACACACACACACACACACACACACACACACACACACACACACACACACACACACACACACACACACACACACACACACACACACACATATATATATACAAACATACATACAGTCTCGACAGTCAAATTGCAGAAACTGTCACAATTATGACAAGGATCACTCATATTGGATATATACACACACAGATAAATTCACGTGGATAAGTCACTCCAATTACACGTATGTACACACACAGACAACATATTTCAGTGAGTGTGGCCCATAGTATACATTAATACTCACACATGGCAGCCCATTCACAATTAATTGGTGTACATATTCATTCACACACATGTTTATGTGTCTCTTTCTTATAAAATACACACACACACTGAAAGGAATCTTTGAGAACATTATATACCACATATGTCAGACCAATCCTGAAGTATGCCGCTCCAGCATGGAGTCCACATCTAGTCAAGCATAAGACTAAACTGGAAAAGGTTCAAAGGTTTGCCACCAGACTAGAACCCGAGCTAAGAGGTATGAGCTACGAGGAGAGACTACGGGAATTAAACCTCACTTCGTTGGAAGACAGAAGAGTTAAGGGGGACATGATCACCACATTCAAGATTCTCATGGGAATCGATAAGGTAGATGAAGATAGGCTATTTAACACAAGGGGCACACGTACTAGGGTACACAGGTGGAAACTGAGTGCCCAAATGAGACACAGAGATATTAGAAAGAACTTTTTTAGTGTCAGAGTAGTTGACAAATGGAATGCATTAGGAAGTGATGTGGTGGAGGCTGACTCCATACACAGTTTCAAGTGTAGATATGATAGAGCCCAATAGGCTCAGGAACTAGTACTCCTGTTGATTGACGGTTGAGAGGCGGGACCAAAGAGCCAGAGCTCAACCCCCGCAAGCACAATAAGGTGAGTACAATTAGGTGAGTACACACAAACTCATTGTTAATTTTCCCTGGAACACAACCCGACAAACCGTTTAACAACCAGGTACCCATTCACTGCTTCGTGAAGATAATCGTTAAGTTAAGGATTGGTGCCTAGTCAATCCGCTCTTCCCCTGCCAGCCAGGATATGAACCCAGGCGAAATCGCTTGAGAAGCGCGAGGTGAGTGCCTTACCACTGATCCACAGGGACTGCCCAAATATGAATGCCATCAGCAGCACTAGCAGTTGGTGTTACCAGGCAGGTTACCCATCCAATTACTAACCAAATTGAAAGTTGCTTAACTTGGCTAATGGGACGAGAAGCAGTGTCCTTTAAGTGGTAGTATGGCCGTTGTTATTGTATACAAGTGGTAACCAATAACTTGTGAGTGAGTGAGTGAGTGATGATAATGGTAACTGCGGCGGAGGATACTCACACATACCAGCCAATTCTCCATTAATGATAGTTCTTATAGTCAAACAAACCAACCAAAAGTGGACTATTGCACCAACATGGAAATGTTTGGATGCCATTGATCTCGCACAAATCGCTTATAAATGCCACCCGCCGCTATTTATAAAACCTAAACAATCCTCTTCTAAGCACGAATGACTACTCTTAGGCCTTGGATTATGTTCACTTAGGCTTCATTGAGTCAATACATATAACTTCTTTGAGTCGGGGGACAGGCAGACAGGCAGTCTATATATACATGTTAGGCTTATAAAGTGGTCTCCAACACCCACCCCACAAGGTTAAACTAACCCTCACTCACCAGGATGCTAGTAGCTCACTAACTCCTGGATACCTATTTACTGCAAGGTGAACAGGTGCATTGGGTGATAGGAAACGCTACCAACAATTACAGCCCTGCCTGACCGCGATTCAAACCCTGGAATCCCTTATTGAGAGTCGAGAAGGAACACATCATTCATGTTACATATATGTGTACTCACCTATTTGTGCCAGGAGGATCGAGCATTAATCTTAGAGTCTGCCTTTAAGCCGTCAGTTGTTTATAGCAATAACTCTTGGCCTATTTCCTAACTTAACCTAGCCTAACCTATACCCTACCCTAACCTATAACCTACCACAATCTAAAACCAAACCTAATATAACCTAACCTAATCTAAACCTAACCTAGCCTACACCTAAACCCAATCTACCTAACTTACCTAACTAAGCTAACCTAACCAAACCTAACCTAACTAACCTAACCTAACTAACCTAACCTAACCTAACCTAACTAACCTAACCTAACTAATCTAACCTAACCTAACTAACGTAACGTAACCTAACCTAACCTAACCAAACCTAACCTAACTAACCTAACCTAACCTAACCTAACCTAAACCTACCCTAACCTAACTTAACCAAACCTAACCTAACCAAACTTAACCTAACCTAACCTAACCTAACCAAACCTAACCTAACTAACCTAACCTAACCTAACTAACCTAACCCAAACCTAACCAAACCTAACCTAACTAACCTAACCAAACTTAACCTAACCTAACCAAACTTAACCTAACCTAACCAAACTTAACCTAACCTAACCAAACTTAACCTAACCTAACCAAACTTACCCTAACCTATGGGCTGGTCCCAAACCTGCACACAGAAATAACATCACATGAGACCAGAAGACATGGCAGGATGTGCAGAATACCCCCGTTGAAAAACAGAGGTGCAACTGGTACTCTGAGAGAGAACTCTATCAACATCAGAGGTCCGAGACTGTTCAACACGCTTCCACTACACATAAGGGGCATAACTGGCCGACCCCTCACAGTGTTCAAGAGAGAACTGGATAAGCACCTCCAAAGGATACCTGATAAACCAGGCTGTGACTCATACGTCAGGCTGCGAGCAGCCGCGTCCAACAGCCTGGTTGATCAGTCCGGCAACCAGGAGGCCTGGTCGACGACCGGGCCGCGGGGACGCTAAGCCCCGGAAGCACCTCAAGGTAAGGTAACCTAACCTAACCTAACCAAACCTAACCTAACTAACCTAACCTAGCCTAACTAACCTAACCTAAACCTAACCAAACCTAACCTAACTAACCTAACCAAACTTAACCTAACCTAACCAAACTTAACCTAACCTAACCAAACTTAACCTAACCTAACCTAACCTAACCTAACCTAACCAAACCTAACCTAACCAAACTTAACCTAACCTAACCTAACCTAACCTAACCAAACTTAACCTAACCTAACCTAACCAACACCCACCTCACAAGATCGAACACCTAAACTGACCCTGACTGACCCTCACCAGGATGCAACCCTACATGAAGCTCACAACTCCTGGATACCTGTTTACTGCTAGGAGAACAGAGGCATTAGGTGATAGGAAACGCTACCAATAATTTCAGTCCTGCCTGGCCGGGTTTCGATCCAGGAATCCCCGATCGTTAGTCTAGAAGGAACACATACATGTTTCATATTTCAGTGTACTCACCTATTTGTACTTGCAGGACTGAGCATCAGTTTTTGAACGCTGACAATATAGCCGCCGGTTGTTTAAAGCAATGACTCCTGGTCTATTTTCCTGTCATATCAACTTTTAAAATTATGAATGGAGTTTGCATCTACAACTGTGGGTTTTTGTAAGTTTGTTCTCACCTAGTTGTATTCACCTAGTTGTGTTTGCTAGGTTTGATATTCAGATCTTTGGTCCCACCTCTCAACCATCAATCAATTGCTCAAGTAGTTTTCCAGAAGTTATGTAACTCATAACTCAGCTCTGTTGGAAAAAAGGCTGGGGCTGCATATTCAATTATTTGTCTCGCATAGGTTGAAAAAAAGGTTCATTCTTCTTTACACGTTAGAAATGTTACTTTGAACATGTTCTATCCAAGTCGGATAGAACATATTCTTAATCCGGATAGACCTGCGTTCGAGCCTGTCGAAACGGTTGCAATTACAGGGCACATATTGTCCTCTCCTGTAGCAGCATCAGGTTCGATAGATTCTCTGGACAGCCGATGATTGACCTTCTGGCAGTTCTCACGTTGACAAATTTAAAACTGTTTTTTTGATAAAAAAAAACGGCACATTCCTTAGATGTTTAAATTTGTTATCTCTGTCCGTGTATGTGTCTTGAGTTGAGTTTTGATTCCTTGTGTTTCTTGATTCCTTGTGTTTCTTGATTCCGTGTGTGTCTTGAATCCGTTTGTGTCTTGATTCCTTGTGTTTCTTGATTCCGTGTGTGCCTTGATTCCTTGTGTTTCTTGATTCCGTGTGTGTCTTGATTCCGTGTGTGTCTTGATTCCGAGTGTGTCTTGATTCCGTCTGTGCCTTGGTTCCTTGTGTTTCTTGATTCCGTGTGTGTCGTGATTCCTTGTGTTTCTTGATTCCGTGTGTGTCTTGATTCCGTTTGTGTCTTGATTCCTTGTGTTTCTTGATTCCGAGTGTGTCTTGATTCCGTTTGTGTCTTGATTCCTTGTGTTTCTTGATTCCGTGTGTGTCTTGATTCCGTCTGTGCCTTGATTCCTTGTGTTTCTTGATTCCGTGTGTGTCTTGATTCCTTGTGTGTCTTGATTCCGTCTGTGCCTTGATTCCTTGTGTTTCTTGATTCCGAGTGTGTCTTGGTTCCGTGTGTGTCTTGATTCCGTGTGTGTCTTGATTCCGTGTGTGTCTTGATTCCGTCTGTGCCTTGATTCCTTGTGTTTCTTGATTCCGTGTGTGTTTTGATTCCGTTTGTGTCTTGATTCCTTGTGTTTCTTGATTCCGTGTGTGCCTTGATTCCTTGTGTTTCTTGATTCCGTGTGTGTCTTGATTCTGTGTGTTTCTTGATTCCGTGTGTGTCTTGATTCCGTGTGTGTCTTGATTCCGTGTGTGTCTTGATTCCGTGTGTGTCTTGATTCCGTGTGTGTCCTGATTCCTTGTGTTTCTTGATTCCTTGTGTTTCTTGATTCCATGTGTGTCTTGATTCCGTCTGTGCCTTGATTCCTTGTGTTTCTTGATTCCGTGAGTGTCTTGATTCCTTGTGTGTCTTGATTCCGTCTGTGCCTTGATTCCTTGTGTTTCTTGATTCCGTGTGTGTCTTGATTCCGTTTGTGTCTTAATTCCTTGTGTTTCTTGATTCCGTGTGTGTCTTGATTCCGTTTGTGTCTTGATTCCTTGTGTCTCTTGATTCCGTGTGTGCCTTGATTCCTTGTGTTTCTTGATTCCGTGTGTGTCTTGATTCCGTGTGTTTCTTGATTCCGTGTGTGTCTTGATTCCGTGTGTGTCTTGATTCCGTGTGTGTCTTGATTCCGTGTGTGTCCTGATTCCTTCTGTTTCTTGATTCCTTGTGTTTCTTGATTCCGTGTTTGTCTTGATTCCGTCTGTGCCTTGATTCCTTATGTGTCTTGATTTCGTGTGTGTATCCTGAGTGTGTCTTGTTTCCGCGTGTGTCTTGATTCCGTATGTTCCCGTGTCCGTCAGAGTCTTAGGTTAGTCTTAGGTTAGGTTAGGTTAGGTTAGTTAGTGTCCGTGTCAGTGTCTATGTCATTGTCCCTGGGGTTTTGAGTCCAGGATGCCATTTGTGTCCCCTCAAATTGCCTCCCTTATCTCCACCTTGGGATCGTGTCAGTGTCCGTGTGTGTCTTGATTCTGTGTGTGTCTTGAGTCCGTGTGTATCTTGAGTCCGTGTGTGTCTTGATTCTGTGAGTGTCTTGAGTCCGTGTGTGTCTTGATTCTGTGTGTGTCTTGAGTCCGTGTGTGTCTTGAGTACGTGTATTGATTCCGTGTGTCCGTGTCCGTTAGAGTCTATGAGTGTCCGTATCCGTGTCCGTGTCCGTGTCATTATCCCTGGGGTATTGAGTCCAGGATGCCATTTGTGTCCCCTCAAATTGCCTCCCTTATCTCCACCTTGGGATCGTGTCAGTGTCCATGTGTGTCTTGATTCCGCGTGTGTCTTGAGTCCGTGTGTGTCTTGAGTCCGTGTGTGTCTTGAGTCCGCGTGTGTCTTGAGTCCGTGTGTGTCTTGAGTCCGCGTGTGTCTTGAGTCCGCGTGTGTCTTGATTCCGTGTGTGTCTTGAGTCCGTGTGTGTCTTGAGTCCGCGTGTGTCTTGAGTCCGTGTGTGTCTTGATTCCGCGTGTGTCTTGAGTCCTGTGTGTTCGGGTGTCTTTGGGGTTTTGGGTCCAGGAAGCTATTTGTGTCGACCCAAATTGTCTCCCTTCTCCCCACCTGAAATCCAGGTGAATTGAAAGACCTGCCCGAGGTCAGTGGATCCAGGTATCCGTCCGTGGGCCCCCGGATTTCAACCCTTCCCCACATTCCAGGGGGTCGGTCAATCAATCTTCAGCTATCCAGAGAATCTATCGAAACTGATGCTCCTACAGGAGGGGACACACAGATAAATCTGTGCCCTGTACTTGCAACCGTTCCGACAGGCTCGAACGCAGGTCTATCCGGATTAAGAACATGTTCTATCCGACTAGGCCACGCTGGAGTTGCCTTCTGAATCAAATTTTGCACTTGTATTTATATCTCGTAGTAAGGTTAGTTAGTGTCTATTTATCAACATTTGCAATGATTGACGTGTGAAGTTGTGAGTTTGTGTTGACAGATAGAAATTCATAACAGCTTATTCGATGAGGTTGCAGTCCAGTGAGGCAGTTTCATGAATGAATATTGGAGAATTTAGGCAAACTGACGTGTGTGTGTGTGTGTTTGTGTGTGTGTGTGTGTGTGTGTGTGTGTGTGTGTGTGTGTGTGTGTGTGTGTGTGTGTGTGTGTGTGTGTGTGTGTGTGTGTGTGTGTTTAAAGGTATGTATTATTTAATATTTAGTGTGGTGTGTGTGTGTGTCCAAATGAGTTTGTGAATGGTAAACAAGCAATCCAATACCTAATATGTGCTAATCTAGGCCTCGTTTTGTATACATATATATATATGTGTTTACTAGGGAATGAAAATCCGGTTTGTTTTATTCTAAGTTTTTTCAACAATAAATAGTACATACGCGAACGAACGGTTCGGCTGGGTAAGTATAGCGTTGTGGCGGCCATTTTCTCTGTTAGGCGGGGGTTGGGGGAAGGGGGGGGTTGGTCTCTGGTAATTGTGGTATAGGGGTAGTTATATTTGGGCCTCGGTTGGGGGGTAGGGTGTTGGTAGGGGGGTGGGGGCCCAGGGAGCAGCAGAGGGGGGACCTGAGGGAGAGGCATGGAGTTGCTAGTTAATCATTAAGATATTAATTGTGGAGATAGGTTATATAAGGAAATATAGGAAGGAATAAGAAAAGTGTTTGGAACTGATGAAAGTATATGAGTTATAGTGATTCATGTTAGAAGAAAGATATGTGCTTTAACAGGTGAAGAGATTTGTAAAGGACTTTATCTGCTTAATAATATATTAATTAACGGTAAATGACTATTGGAGATAGATATTCAACAGCATAATGAGTGGACAAGTTTTAGCAGGAAGGCCGGCACAGAGAGAGAATGGACCGATAAATAGTTAGACATTTTTTCTCGAATGGTATACTCTAATAATCATAGGTACATATTTCAGAGCGCGACATTCGTGCGCGCGCGCACACACACACATATACACACACACTCACACACACACACACACTCACACACACACACACACACACACACACACACACACACACACACACACACACACACACACACACACACACACACACACACACACACACACACACACACACACACACACACACACACACACATATATATATACAAACATACATACAGTCTCGACAGTCAAATTGCAGAAACTGTCACAATTATGACAAGGATCACTCATATTGGATATATACACACACAGATAAATTCACGTGGATAAGTCACTCCAATTACACGTATGTACACACACAGACAACATATTTCAGTGAGTGTGGCCCATAGTATACATTAATACTCACACATGGCAGCCCATTCACAATTAATTGGTGTACATATTCATTCACACACATGTTTATGTGTCTCTTTCTTATAAAATACACACACACACTGAAAGGAATCTTTGAGAACATTATATACCACATATGTCAGACCAATCCTGAAGTATGCCGCTCCAGCATGGAGTCCACATCTAGTCAAGCATAAGACTAAACTGGAAAAGGTTCAAAGGTTTGCCACCAGACTAGAACCCGAGCTAAGAGGTATGAGCTACGAGGAGAGACTACGGGAATTAAACCTCACTTCGTTGGAAGACAGAAGAGTTAAGGGAGACATGATCACCACATTCAAGATTCTCATGGGAATCGATAAGGTAGATGAAGATAGGCTATTTAACACAAGGGGCACACGTACTAGGGTACACAGGTGGAAACTGAGTGCCCAAATGAGACACAGAGATATTAGAAAGAACTTTTTTAGTGTCAGAGTAGTTGACAAATGGAATGCATTAGGAAGTGATGTGGTGAAGGCTGACTCCATACACAGTTTCAAGTGTAGATATGATAGAGCCCAATAGGCTCAGGAACTAGTACTCCTGTTGATTGACGGTTGAGAGGCGGGACCAAAGAGCCAGAGCTCAACCCCCGCAAGCACAATAAGGTGAGTACAATTAGGTGAGTACACACAAACTCATTGTTAATTTTCCCTGGAACACAACCCGACAAACCGTTTAACAACCAGGTACCCATTCACTGCTTCGTGAAGATAATCGTTAAGTTAAGGATTGGTGCCTAGTCAATCCGCTCTTCCCCTGCCAGCCAGGATATGAACCCAGGCGAAATCGCTTGAGAAGCGCGAGGTGAGTGCCTTACCACTGATCCACAGGGACTGCCCAAATATGAATGCCATCAGCAGCACTAGCAGTTGGTGTTACCAGGCAGGTTACCCATCCAATTACTAACCAAATTGAAAGTTGCTTAACTTGGCTAATGGGACGAGAAGCAGTGTCCTTTAAGTGGTAGTATGGCCGTTGTTATTGTATACAAGTGGTAACCAATAACTTGTGAGTGAGTGAGTGAGTGATGATAATGGTAACTGCGGCGGAGGATACTCACACATACCAGCCAATTCTCCATTAATGATAGTTCTTATAGTCAAACAAACCAACCAAAAGTGGACTATTGCACCAACATGGAAATGTTTGGATGCCATTGATCTCGCACAAATCGCTTATAAATGCCACCCGCCGCTATTTATAAAACCTAAACAATCCTCTTCTAAGCACGAATGACTACTCTTAGGCCTTGGATTATGTTCACTTAGGCTTCATTGAGTCAATACATATAACTTCTTTGAGTCGGGGGACAGGCAGACAGGCAGTCTATATATACATGTTAGGCTTATAAAGTGGTCTCCAACACCCACCCCACAAGGTTAAACTAACCCTCACTCACCAGGATGCTAGTAGCTCACTAACTCCTGGATACCTATTTACTGCAAGGTGAACAGGTGCATTGGGTGATAGGAAACGCTACCAACAATTACAGCCCTGCCTGACCGCGATTCAAACCCTGGAATCCCTTATTGAGAGTCGAGAAGGAACACATCATTCATGTTACATATATGTGTACTCACCTATTTGTGCCAGGAGGATCGAGCATTAATCTTAGAGTCTGCCTTTAAGCCGTCAGTTGTTTATAGCAATAACTCTTGGCCTATTTCCTAACTTAACCTAGCCTAACCTATACCCTACCCTAACCTATAACCTACCACAATCTAAAACCAAACCTAATATAACCTAACCTAATCTAAACCTAACCTAGCCTACACCTAAACCCAATCTACCTAACTTACCTAACTAAGCTAACCTAACCAAACCTAACCTAACTAACCTAACCTAACTAACCTAACCTAACCTAACCTAACTAACCTAACCTAACTAATCTAACCTAACCTAACTAACGTAACGTAACCTAACCTAACCTAACCTAACCAAACCTAACCTAACTAACCTAACCTAACCTAACCTAACCTAAACCTACCCTAACCTAACTTAACCAAACCTAACCTAACCAAACTTAACCTAACCTAACCTAACCTAACCAAACCTAACCTAACTAACCTAACCTAACCTAACTAACCTAACCTAAACCTAACCAAACCTAACCTAACTAACCTAACCAAACTTAACCTAACCTAACCAAACTTAACCTAACCTAACCAAACTTAACCTAACCTAACCAAACTTAACCTAACCTAACCAAACTTACCCTAACCTATGGGCTGGTCCCAAACCTGCACACAGAAATAACATCACATGAGACCAGAAGACATGGCAGGATGTGCAGAATACCCCCGTTGAAAAACAGAGGTGCAACTGGTACTCTGAGAGAGAACTCTATCAACATCAGAGGTCCGAGACTGTTCAACACGCTTCCACTACACATAAGGGGCATAACTGGCCGACCCCTCACAGTGTTCAAGAGAGAACTGGATAAGCACCTCCAAAGGATACCTGATAAACCAGGCTGTGACTCATACGTCAGGCTGCGAGCAGCCGCGTCCAACAGCCTGGTTGATCAGTCCGGCAACCAGGAGGCCTGGTCGACGACCGGGCCGCGGGGACGCTAAGCCCCGGAAGCACCTCAAGGTAAGGTAACCTAACCTAACCTAACCAAACCTAACCTAACTAACCTAACCTAGCCTAACTAACCTAACCTAAACCTAACCAAACCTAACCTAACTAACCTAACCAAACTTAACCTAACCTAACCAAACTTAACCTAACCTAACCAAACTTAACCTAACCTAACCTAACCTAACCTAACCTAACCAAACCTAACCTAACCAAACTTAACCTAACCTAACCTAACCTAACCTAACCAAACTTAACCTAACCTAACCTAACCAACACCCACCTCACAAGATCGAACACCTAAACTGACCCTGACTGACCCTCACCAGGATGCAACCCTACATGAAGCTCACAACTCCTGGATACCTGTTTACTGCTAGGAGAACAGAGGCATTAGGTGATAGGAAACGCTACCAATAATTTCAGTCCTGCCTGGCCGGGTTTCGATCCAGGAATCCCCGATCGTTAGTCTAGAAGGAACACATACATGTTTCATATTTCAGTGTACTCACCTATTTGTACTTGCAGGACTGAGCATCAGTTTTTGAACGCTGACAATATAGCCGCCGGTTGTTTAAAGCAATGACTCCTGGTCTATTTTCCTGTCATATCAACTTTTAAAATTATGAATGGAGTTTGCATCTACAACTGTGGGTTTTTGTAAGTTTGTTCTCACCTAGTTGTATTCACCTAGTTGTGTTTGCTAGGTTTGATATTCAGATCTTTGGTCCCACCTCTCAACCATCAATCAATTGCTCAAGTAGTTTTCCAGAAGTTATGTAACTCATAACTCAGCTCTGTTGGAAAAAAGGCTGGGGCTGCATATTCAATTATTTGTCTCGCATAGGTTGAAAAAAAGGTTCATTCTTCTTTACACGTTAGAAATGTTACTTTGAACATGTTCTATCCAAGTCGGATAGAACATATTCTTAATCCGGATAGACCTGCGTTCGAGCCTGTCGAAACGGTTGCAATTACAGGGCACATATTGTCCTCTCCTGTAGCAGCATCAGGTTCGATAGATTCTCTGGACAGCCGATGATTGACCTTCTGGCAGTTCTCACGTTGACAAATTTAAAACTGTTTTTTTGATAAAAAAAAACGGCACATTCCTTAGATGTTTAAATTTGTTATCTCTGTCCGTGTATGTGTCTTGAGTTGAGTTTTGATTCCTTGTGTTTCTTGATTCCTTGTGTTTCTTGATTCCGTGTGTGTCTTGAATCCGTTTGTGTCTTGATTCCTTGTGTTTCTTGATTCCGTGTGTGCCTTGATTCCTTGTGTTTCTTGATTCCGTGTGTGTCTTGATTCCGTGTGTGTCTTGATTCCGAGTGTGTCTTGATTCCGTCTGTGCCTTGGTTCCTTGTGTTTCTTGATTCCGTGTGTGTCGTGATTCCTTGTGTTTCTTGATTCCGTGTGTGTCTTGATTCCGTTTGTGTCTTGATTCCTTGTGTTTCTTGATTCCGAGTGTGTCTTGATTCCGTTTGTGTCTTGATTCCTTGTGTTTCTTGATTCCGTGTGTGTCTTGATTCCGTCTGTGCCTTGATTCCTTGTGTTTCTTGATTCCGTGTGTGTCTTGATTCCTTGTGTGTCTTGATTCCGTCTGTGCCTTGATTCCTTGTGTTTCTTGATTCCGAGTGTGTCTTGGTTCCGTGTGTGTCTTGATTCCGTGTGTGTCTTGATTCCGTGTGTGTCTTGATTCCGTCTGTGCCTTGATTCCTTGTGTTTCTTGATTCCGTGTGTGTTTGATTCCGTTTGTGTCTTGATTCCTTGTGTTTCTTGATTCCGTGTGTGCCTTGATTCCTTGTGTTTCTTGATTCCGTGTGTGTCTTGATTCTGTGTGTTTCTTGATTCCGTGTGTGTCTTGATTCCGTGTGTGTCTTGATTCCGTGTGTGTCTTGATTCCGTGTGTGTCTTGATTCCGTGTGTGTCCTGATTCCTTGTGTTTCTTGATTCCTTGTGTTTCTTGATTCCATGTGTGTCTTGATTCCGTCTGTGCCTTGATTCCTTGTGTTTCTTGATTCCGTGAGTGTCTTGATTCCTTGTGTGTCTTGATTCCGTCTGTGCCTTGATTCCTTGTGTTTCTTGATTCCGTGTGTGTCTTGATTCCGTTTGTGTCTTAATTCCTTGTGTTTCTTGATTCCGTGTGTGTCTTGATTCCGTTTGTGTCTTGATTCCTTGTGTCTCTTGATTCCGTGTGTGCCTTGATTCCTTGTGTTTCTTGATTCCGTGTGTGTCTTGATTCCGTGTGTTTCTTGATTCCGTGTGTGTCTTGATTCCGTGTGTGTCTTGATTCCGTGTGTGTCTTGATTCCGTGTGTGTCCTGATTCCTTCTGTTTCTTGATTCCTTGTGTTTCTTGATTCCGTGTTTGTCTTGATTCCGTCTGTGCCTTGATTCCTTATGTGTCTTGATTTCGTGTGTGTATCCTGAGTGTGTCTTGTTTCCGCGTGTGTCTTGATTCCGTATGTTCCCGTGTCCGTCAGAGTCTTAGGTTAGTCTTAGGTTAGGTTAGGTTAGGTTAGTTAGTGTCCGTGTCAGTGTCTATGTCATTGTCCCTGGGGTTTTGAGTCCAGGATGCCATTTGTGTCCCCTCAAATTGCCTCCCTTATCTCCACCTTGGGATCGTGTCAGTGTCCGTGTGTGTCTTGATTCTGTGTGTGTCTTGAGTCCGTGTGTATCTTGAGTCCGTGTGTGTCTTGATTCTGTGAGTGTCTTGAGTCCGTGTGTGTCTTGATTCTGTGTGTGTCTTGAGTCCGTGTGTGTCTTGAGTACGTGTATTGATTCCGTGTGTCCGTGTCCGTTAGAGTCTATGAGTGTCCGTATCCGTGTCCGTGTCCGTGTCATTATCCCTGGGGTATTGAGTCCAGGATGCCATTTGTGTCCCCTCAAATTGCCTCCCTTATCTCCACCTTGGGATCGTGTCAGTGTCCATGTGTGTCTTGATTCCGCGTGTGTCTTGAGTCCGTGTGTGTCTTGAGTCCGTGTGTGTCTTGAGTCCGCGTGTGTCTTGAGTCCGTGTGTGTCTTGAGTCCGCGTGTGTCTTGAGTCCGCGTGTGTCTTGATTCCGTGTGTGTCTTGAGTCCGTGTGTGTCTTGAGTCCGCGTGTGTCTTGAGTCCGTGTGTGTCTTGATTCCGCGTGTGTCTTGAGTCCTGTGTGTTCGGGTGTCTTTGGGGTTTTGGGTCCAGGAAGCTATTTGTGTCGACCCAAATTGTCTCCCTTCTCCCCACCTGAAATCCAGGTGAATTGAAAGACCTGCCCGAGGTCAGTGGATCCAGGTATCCGTCCGTGGGCCCCCGGATTTCAACCCTTCCCCACATTCCAGGGGGTCGGTCAATCAATCTTCAGCTATCCAGAGAATCTATCGAAACTGATGCTCCTACAGGAGGGGACACACAGATAAATCTGTGCCCTGTACTTGCAACCGTTCCGACAGGCTCGAACGCAGGTCTATCCGGATTAAGAACATGTTCTATCCGACTAGGCCACGCTGGAGTTGCCTTCTGAATCAAATTTTGCACTTGTATTATATCTCGTAGTAAGGTTAGTTAGTGTCTATTTATCAACATTTGCAATGATTGACGTGTGAAGTTGTGAGTTTGTGTTGACAGATAGAAATTCATAACAGCTTATTCGATGAGGTTGCAGTCCAGTGAGGCAGTTTCATGAATGAATATTGGAGAATTTAGGCAAACTGACGTGTGTGTGTGTGTGTTTGTGTGTGTGTGTGTGTGTGTGTGTGTGTGTGTGTGTGTGTGTGTGTGTGTGTGTGTGTGTGTGTGTGTGTGTGTGTGTGTGTGTGTGTTTAAAGGTATGTATTATTTAATATTTAGTGTGGTGTGTGTGTGTGTCCAAATGAGTTTGTGAATGGTAAACAAGCAATCCAATACCTAATATGTGCTAATCTAGGCCTCGTTTGTATACATATATATATATGTGTTTACTAGGGAATGAAAATCCGGTTTGTTTTATTCTAAGTTTTTTCAACAATAAATAGTACATACGCGAACGAACGGTTCGGCTGGGTAAGTATAGCGTTGTGGCGGCCATTTCTCTGTTAGGCGGGGTTGGGGGAAGGGGGGGGTTGGTCTCTGGTAATTGTGGTATAGGGGTAGTTATATTTGGGCCTCGGTTGGGGGGTAGGGTGTTGGTAGGGGGGTGGGGGCCCAGGGAGCAGCAGAGGGGGGACCTGAGGGAGAGGCATGGAGTTGCTAGTTAATCATTAAGATATTAATTGTGGAGATAGGTTATATAAGGAAAGATGTTTAGGAAGGAATAAGAAAAGTGTTTGGAACTGATGAAAGTATATGAGTTATAGTGATTCATGTTAGAAGAAAGATATGTGCTTTAACAGGTGAAGAGATTTGTAAAGGACTTTATCTGCTTAATAATATATTAATTAACGGTAAATGACTATTGGAGATAGATATTCAACAGCATAATGAGTGGACAAGTTTTAGCAGGAAGGCCGGCACAGAGAGAGAATGGACCGATAAATAGTTAGACATTTTTTCTCGAATGGTATACTCTAATAATCATAGGTACATATTTCAGAGCGCGACATTCGTGCGCGCGCGCACACACACACATATACACACACACTCACACACACACACACACTCACACACACACACACACACACACACACACACACACACACACACACACACACACACACACACACACACACACACACACACACACACACACACACACACACACACACACACACACACACACACACACACATATATATATACAAACATACATACAGTCTCGACAGTCAAATTGCAGAAACTGTCACAATTATGACAAGGATCACTCATATTGGATATATACACACACAGATAAATTCACGTGGATAAGTCACTCCAATTACACGTATGTACACACACAGACAACATATTTCAGTGAGTGTGGCCCATAGTATACATTAATACTCACACATGGCAGCCCATTCACAATTAATTGGTGTACATATTCATTCACACACATGTTTATGTGTCTCTTTCTTATAAAATACACACACACACTGAAAGGAATCTTTGAGAACATTATATACCACATATGTCAGACCAATCCTGAAGTATGCCGCTCCAGCATGGAGTCCACATCTAGTCAAGCATAAGACTAAACTGGAAAGGTTCAAAGGTTTGCCACCAGACTAGAACCCGAGCTAAGAGGTATGAGCTACGAGGAGAGACTACGGGAATTAAACCTCACTTCGTTGGAAGACAGAAGAGTTAAGGGAGACATGATCACCACATTCAAGATTCTCATGGGAATCGATAAGGTAGATGAAGATAGGCTATTTAACACAAGGGGCACACGTACTAGGGTACACAGGTGGAAACTGAGTGCCCAAATGAGACACAGAGATATTAGAAAGAACTTTTTTAGTGTCAGAGTAGTTGACAAATGGAATGCATTAGGAAGTGATGTGGTGAAGGCTGACTCCATACACAGTTTCAAGTGTAGATATGATAGAGCCCAATAGGCTCAGGAACTAGTACTCCTGTTGATTGACGGTTGAGAGGCGGGACCAAAGAGCCAGAGCTCAACCCCCGCAAGCACAATAAGGTGAGTACAATTAGGTGAGTACACACAAACTCATTGTTAATTTTCCCTGGAACACAACCCGACAAACCGTTTAACAACCAGGTACCCATTCACTGCTTCGTGAAGATAATCGTTAAGTTAAGGATTGGTGCCTAGTCAATCCGCTCTTCCCCTGCCAGCCAGGATATGAACCCAGGCGAAATCGCTTGAGAAGCGCGAGGTGAGTGCCTTACCACTGATCCACAGGGACTGCCCAAATATGAATGCCATCAGCAGCACTAGCAGTTGGTGTTACCAGGCAGGTTACCCATCCAATTACTAACCAAATTGAAAGTTGCTTAACTTGGCTAATGGGACGAGAAGCAGTGTCCTTTAAGTGGTAGTATGGCCGTTGTTATTGTATACAAGTGGTAACCAATAACTTGTGAGTGAGTGAGTGAGTGATGATAATGGTAACTGCGGCGGAGGATACTCACACATACCAGCCAATTCTCCATTAATGATAGTTCTTATAGTCAAACAAACCAACCAAAAGTGGACTATTGCACCAACATGGAAATGTTTGGATGCCATTGATCTCGCACAAATCGCTTATAAATGCCACCCCGCCGCTATTTATAAAACCTAAACAATCCTCTTCTAAGCACGAATGACTACTCTTAGGCCTTGGATTATGTTCACTTAGGCTTCATTGAGTCAATACATATAACTTCTTTGAGTCGGGGGACAGGCAGACAGGCAGTCTATATATACATGTTAGGCTTATAAAGTGGTCTCCAACACCCACCCCACAAGGTTAAACTAACCCTCACTCACCAGGATGCTAGTAGCTCACTAACTCCTGGATACCTATTTACTGCAAGGTGAACAGGTGCATTGGGTGATAGGAAACGCTACCAACAATTACAGCCCTGCCTGACCGCGATTCAAACCCTGGAATCCCTTATTGAGAGTCGAGAAGGAACACATCATTCATGTTACATATATGTGTACTCACCTATTTGTGCCAGGAGGATCGAGCATTAATCTTAGAGTCTGCCTTTAAGCCGTCAGTTGTTTATAGCAATAACTCTTGGCCTATTTCCTAACTTAACCTAGCCTAACCTATACCCTACCCTAACCTATAACCTACCACAATCTAAAACCAAACCTAATATAACCTAACCTAATCTAAACCTAACCTAGCCTACACCTAAACCCAATCTACCTAACTTACCTAACTAAGCTAACCTAACCAAACCTAACCTAACTAACCTAACCTAACTAACCTAACCTAACCTAACCTAACTAACCTAACCTAACTAATCTAACCTAACCTAACTAACGTAACGTAACGTAACCTAACCTAACCTAACCAAACCTAACCTAACTAACCTAACCTAACCTAACCTAACCTAAACCTACCCTAACCTAACTTAACCAAACCTAACCTAACCAAACTTAACCTAACCTAACCTAACCTAACCAAACCTAACCTAACTAACCTAACCTAACCTAACTAACCTAACCTAAACCTAACCAAACCTAACCTAACTAACCTAACCAAACTTAACCTAACCTAACCAAACTTAACCTAACCTAACCAAACTTAACCTAACCTAACCAAACTTAACCTAACCTAACCAAACTTACCCTAACCTATGGGCTGGTCCCAAACCTGCACACAGAAATAACATCACATGAGACCAGAAGACATGGCAGGATGTGCAGAATACCCCCGTTGAAAAACAGAGGTGCAACTGGTACTCTGAGAGAGAACTCTATCAACATCAGAGGTCCGAGACTGTTCAACACGCTTCCACTACACATAAGGGGCATAACTGGCCGACCCCTCACAGTGTTCAAGAGAGAACTGGATAAGCACCTCCAAAGGATACCTGATAAACCAGGCTGTGACTCATACGTCAGGCTGCGAGCAGCCGCGTCCAACAGCCTGGTTGATCAGTCCGGCAACCAGGAGGCCTGGTCGACGACCGGGCCGCGGGGACGCTAAGCCCCGGAAGCACCTCAAGGTAAGGTAACCTAACCTAACCTAACCAAACCTAACCTAACTAACCTAACCTAGCCTAACTAACCTAACCTAAACCTAACCAAACCTAACCTAACTAACCTAACCAAACTTAACCTAACCTAACCAAACTTAACCTAACCTAACCAAACTTAACCTAACCTAACCTAACCTAACCTAACCTAACCAAACCTAACCTAACCAAACTTAACCTAACCTAACCTAACCTAACCTAACCAAACTTAACCTAACCTAACCTAACCAACACCCACCTCACAAGATCGAACACCTAAACTGACCCTGACTGACCCTCACCAGGATGCAACCCTACATGAAGCTCACAACTCCTGGATACCTGTTTACTGCTAGGAGAACAGAGGCATTAGGTGATAGGAAACGCTACCAATAATTTCAGTCCTGCCTGGCCGGGTTTCGATCCAGGAATCCCCGATCGTTAGTCTAGAAGGAACACATACATGTTTCATATTTCAGTGTACTCACCTATTTGTACTTGCAGGACTGAGCATCAGTTTTTGAACGCTGACAATATAGCCGCCGGTTGTTTAAAGCAATGACTCCTGGTCTATTTTCCTGTCATATCAACTTTTTAAAATTATGAATGGAGTTTGCATCTACAACTGTGGGTTTTTGTAAGTTTGTTCTCACCTAGTTGTATTCACCTAGTTGTGTTTGCTAGGTTTGATATTCAGATCTTTGGTCCCACCTCTCAACCATCAATCAATTGCTCAAGTAGTTTTCCAGAAGTTATGTAACTCATAACTCAGCTCTGTTGGAAAAAAGGCTGGGGCTGCATATTCAATTATTTGTCTCGCATAGGTTGAAAAAAAGGTTCATTCTTCTTTACACGTTAGAAATGTTACTTTGAACATGTTCTATCCAAGTCGGATAGAACATATTCTTAATCCGGATAGACCTGCGTTCGAGCCTGTCGAAACGGTTGCAATTACAGGGCACATATTGTCCTCTCCTGTAGCAGCATCAGGTTCGATAGATTCTCTGGACAGCCGATGATTGACCTTCTGGCAGTTCTCACGTTGACAAATTTAAAACTGTTTTTTGATAAAAAAAAAACGGCACATTCCTTAGATGTTAAATTTGTTATCTCTGTCCGTGTATGTGTCTTGAGTTGAGTTTTGATTCCTTGTGTTTCTTGATTCCTTGTGTTTCTTGATTCCGTGTGTGTCTTGAATCCGTTTGTGTCTTGATTCCTTGTGTTTTCTTGATTCCGTGTGTGCCTTGATTCCTTGTGTTTCTTGATTCCGTGTGTGTCTTGATTCCGTGTGTGTCTTGATTCCGAGTGTGTCTTGATTCCGTCTGTGCCTTGGTTCCTTGTGTTTCTTGATTCCGTGTGTGTCGTGATTCCTTGTGTTTCTTGATTCCGATGTGTGTCTTGATTCCGTTTGTGTCTTGATTCCTTGTGTTTCTTGATTCCGAGTGTGTCTTGATTCCGTTTGTGTCTTGATTCCTTGTGTTTCTTGATTCCGTGTGTGTCTTGATTCCGTCTGTGCCTTGATTCCTTGTGTTTCTTGATTCCGTGTGTGTCTTGATTCCTTGTGTGTCTTGATTCCGTCTGTGCCTTGATTCCTTGTGTTTCTTGATTCCGAGTGTGTCTTGGTTCCGTGTGTGTCTTGATTCCGTGTGTGTCTTGATTCCGTGTGTGTCTTGATTCCGTCTGTGCCTTGATTCCTTGTGTTTCTTGATTCCGTGTGTGTTTTGATTCCGTTTGTGTCTTGATTCCTTGTGTTTCTTGATTCCGTGTGTGCCTTGATTCCTTGTGTTTCTTGATTCCGTGTGTGTCTTGATTCTGTGTGTTTCTTGATTCCGTGTGTGTCTTGATTCCGTGTGTGTCTTGATTCCGTGTGTGTCTTGATTCCGTGTGTGTCTTGATTCCGTGTGTGTCCTGATTCCTTGTGTTTCTTGATTCCTTGTGTTTCTTGATTCCATGTGTGTCTTGATTCCGTCTGTGCCTTGATTCCTTGTGTTTCTTGATTCCGTGAGTGTCTTGATTCCTTGTGTGTCTTGATTCCGTCTGTGCCTTGATTCCTTGTGTTTCTTGATTCCGTGTGTGTCTTGATTCCGTTTGTGTCTTAATTCCTTGTGTTTCTTGATTCCGTGTGTGTCTTGATTCCGTTTGTGTCTTGATTCCTTGTGTCTCTTGATTCCGTGTGTGCCTTGATTCCTTGTGTTTCTTGATTCCGTGTGTGTCTTGATTCCGTGTGTTTCTTGATTCCGTGTGTGTCTTGATTCCGTGTGTGTCTTGATTCCGTGTGTGTCTTGATTCCGTGTGTGTCCTGATTCCTTCTGTTTCTTGATTCCTTGTGTTTCTTGATTCCGTGTTTGTCTTGATTCCGTCTGTGCCTTGATTCCTTATGTGTCTTGATTTCGTGTGTGTATCCTGAGTGTGTCTTGTTTCCGCGTGTGTCTTGATTCCGTATGTTCCCGTGTCCGTCAGAGTCTTAGGTTAGTCTTAGGTTAGGTTAGGTTAGGTTAGTTAGTGTCCGTGTCAGTGTCCTATGTCATTGTCCCTGGGGTTTTGAGTCCAGGATGCCATTTGTGTCCCCTCAAATTGCCTCCCTTATCTCCACCTTGGGATCGTGTCAGTGTCCGTGTGTGTCTTGATTCTGTGTGTGTCTTGAGTCCGTGTGTATCTTGAGTCCGTGTGTGTCTTGATTCTGTGAGTGTCTTGAGTCCGTGTGTGTCTTGATTCTGTGTGTGTCTTGAGTCCGTGTGTGTCTTGAGTACGTGTATTGATTCCGTGTGTCCGTGTCCGTTAGAGTCTATGAGTGTCCCGTATCCGTGTCCGTGTCCGTGTCATTATCCCTGGGGTATTGAGTCCAGGATGCCATTTGTGTCCCCTCAAATTGCCTCCCTTATCTCCACCTTGGGATCGTGTCAGTGTCCATGTGTGTCTTGATTCCGCGTGTGTCTTGAGTCCGTGTGTGTCTTGAGTCCGTGTGTGTCTTGAGTCCGCGTGTGTCTTGAGTCCGTGTGTGTCTTGAGTCCGCGTGTGTCTTGAGTCCGCGTGTGTCTTGATTCCGTGTGTGTCTTGAGTCCGTGTGTGTCTTGAGTCCGCGTGTGTCTTGAGGTCCGTGTGTGTCTTGATTCCGCGTGTGTCTTGAGTCCTGTGTGTTCGGGTGTCTTTGGGGTTTTGGGTCCAGGAAGCTATTTGTGTCGACCAAATTGTCTCCCTTCTCCCCACCTGAAATCCAGGTGAATTGAAAGACCTGCCCGAGGTCAGTGGATCCAGGTATCCGTCCGTGGGCCCCGGATTTCAACCCTTCCCCACATTCCAGGGGGTCGGTCAATCAATCTTCAGCTATCCAGAGAATCTATCGAAAACTGATGCTCCTACAGGAGGGGACACACAGATAAATCTGTGCCCTGTACTTGCAACCGTTCCGACAGGCTCGAACGCAGGTCTATCCGGATAAGAACATGTTCTATCCGACTAGGCCACGCTGGAGTTGCCTTCTGAATCAAATTTTGCACTTGTATTTTATCTCGTAGTAAGGTTAGTTAGTGTCTATTTATCAACATTGCAATGATTGACGTGTGAAGTGTGAGTTTGTGTTGACAGATAGAAATTCATAACAGCTTATTCGATGAGGTTGCAGTCCAGTGAGGCAGTTCATGAATGATATTGGAGAATTTAGGCAAACTGACGTGTGTGTGTGTGTGTTTGTGTGTGTGTGTGTGTGTGTGTGTGGTGTGTGTGTGTGTGTGTGTGTGTGTGTGTGTGTGTGTGGTGTGTGTGTGTGTGTGTGTTAAAGGTATGTATTATTTAATATTTAGTGTGGTGTGTGTGTGTGTCCAAATGAGTTTGTGAATGGTAAACAAGCAATCCAAACCTAATATGTGCTAATCTAGGCCTCGTTTTGTATACATATATATATATGTGTTTACTAGGGAATGAAAATCCGGTTTGTTTTATTCTAAGTTTTTCAACAATAAATAGTACATACGCGAACGAACGGTTCGGCTGGGTAAGTATAGCGTTGTGGCGGCCATTTTCTCTGTTAGGCGGGGGTTGGGGGAAGGGGGGGGTTGGTCCTGGTAATTGTGGTATAGGGGTAGTTATATTTGGGCTCGGTTGGGGGGTAGGGTGTTGGTAGGGGGGTGGGGGCCCAGGGAGCAGCAGAGGGGGACCTGAGGAGAGGCATGGAGTTGCTAGTTAATCATTAAGATATAATTTGTGGAGATAGGTATATAAGGAAAGATGTTTAGGAAGGAATAAGAAAAGTGTTTGGAACTGATGAAAGTATATGAGTTATAGTGATTCATGTTAGAAGAAAGATATGTGCTTTAACAGGTGAAGAGATTTGTAAAGGACTTTATCTGCTTAATAATATATTAATTAACGGTAAATGACTATTGGAGATAGATATTCAACAGCATAATGAGTGGACAAGTTTTAGCAGGAAGGCGGCACAGAGAGAGAATGGACGATAAATAGTTAGACATTTTTCTCGAATGGTATACTCTAATAATCATAGGTACATATTTCAGAGCGCGACATTCGTGCGCGCGCGCACACACACACACATACACACACACACATCACACACACACACACACACACACACACACACACACACACACACACACACACACACACACACACACACACACACACACACACACACACACACACACACACACA
>NW_027189204.1:120498-181034 GCF_040958095.1 Procambarus clarkii | reverse complement strand
TTAGGTTTGGTTAGGTTAGGTTAGGTTTAGGTTAAGTTTGGTTAGGTTAGGTTATTGGTTAGGTTAGGTTAGGTTTAGGTTTGGTTAGGTTAGGTTAGTTTTGGTTAGGTTACGTTTAGGTTAGTTAGGTTAGGTTTAGTTTGGTTAGGTTAGGTTAAGTTTGGTTAGGTTAGGTTAAGTTTGGTTAGTTAGTTAGTTTGGTTAGGTTAGTTTGTTAGGGTTAGGTTTAGGTTAGGTTAGGTTGGTTAGTTAGGTTAGTTTAGGTTAGGTTTGGTTAGGTTAGGTTAGGTTCCTTACCTTGAGGTGCTTCCGGGGCTTAGCGTCCCCGCGGCCCGGTCGTCGACCAGGCCTCCTGGTTGCCGGACTGATCAACCAGGCTGTTGGACGCGGCTGCTCGCAGCCTGACGTATGAGTCACAGCCTGGTTTATCAGGTATCCTTTGGAGGTGCTTATCCAGTTCTCTCTTGAACACTGTGAGGGGTCGGCCAGTTATGCCCCTTATGTGTAGTGGAAGCGTGTTGAACAGTCTCGGACCTCTGATGTTGACTAGAGTTCTCTCTCAGAGTACCAGTTGCACCTCTGTTTTTCAACGGGGGTATTCTGCACATCCTGCCATGTCTTCTGGTCTCATGTGATGTTATTTCTGTGTGCAGGTTTGGGACCAGCCCCTAGGTTAGGGTAAGTTTGGTTAGGTTAGGTTTTTGGTTAGGTTAGGTTAAGTTTGGTTAGGTTAGGTTAAGTTTGGTTAGGTTAGGTTAAGTTTGGTTAGGTTAGTTAGGTTAGGTTTGGTTAGGTTTAGGTTAGGTTTTAGGTTAGGTTAGGTTAGGTTAGGTTAGGTTTGGTTAGGTTAGGTTAGGTTAGGTTAAGTTTGGTTAGGTTAGGTTTGGTTAAGTTAGGTTAGGGTAGGTTTAGGTTAGGTTAGGTTAGGTTAGGTTAGGTTAGGTTTGGTTAGGTTAGGTTAGGTTACGTTACGTTACGTTAGTTAGGTTAGGTTAGATTAGTTAGGTTAGGTTAGTTAGGTTAGGTTAGGTTAGGTTAGTTAGTTAGGTTAGTTAGTTAGGTTTGGTTAGGTTAGCTTAGTTAGGTAAGTTAGGTAGATTGGGTTTAGGTGTAGGCTAGGTTAGGTTTAGATTAGGTTAGGTTATATTAGGTTTGGTTTTAGATTGTGGTAGGTTATAGGTTAGGGTAGGGTATAGGTTAGGCTAGGTTAAGTTAGGAAATAGGCCAAGAGTTATTGCTATAAACAACTGACGGCTTAAAGGCAGACTCTAAGATTAATGCTCGATCCTCCTGGCACAAATAGGTGAGTACACATATATGTAACATGAATGATGTGTTCCTTCTCGACTCTCAATAAGGGATTCCAGGGTTTGAATCGCGGTCAGGCAGGGCTGTAATTGTTGGTAGCGTTTCCTATACCCAATGCACCTGTTCACCTTGCAGTAAATAGGTATCCAGGAGTTTGAGCTACTAGCATCCTGGTGAGTGAGGTTTAGTTTAACTTGTGGGGTGGGTGTTGGAGACCACTTTATAAGCCTAACATGTATATATAGACTGCCTGTCTGCCTGTCCCCCGACTCAAAGAAGTTATATGTATTGACTCAATGAAGCCTAAGTGAACATAATCCAAGGCCTAAGAGTAGTCATTCGTGCTTAGAAGAGGATTGTTTAGGTTTTATAAATAGCGGCGGGTGGCATTTATAAGCGATTTGTGCGAGATCAATGGCATCCAAACATTTCCATGTTGGTGCAATAGTCCACTTTTGGTTGGTTTGTTGACTATAAGAACTATCATTAATGGAGAATTGGCTGGTATGTGTGAGTATCCTCCGCCGCAGTTACCATTATCATCACTCACTCACTCACTCACAAGTTATTGGTTACCACTTGTATACAATAACAACGGCCATACTACCACTTAAAGGACACTGCTTCTCGTCCCATTAGCCAAGTTAAGCAACTTTCAATTTGGTTAGTAATTGGATGGGTAACCTGCCTGGTAACACCAACTGCTAGTGCTGCTGATGGCATTCATATTTGGGCAGTCCCTGTGGATCAGTGGTAAGGCACTCACCTCGCGCTTCTCAAGCGATTTCGCCTGGGTTCATATCCTGGCTGGCAGGGGAAGAGCGGATTGACTAGGCACCAATCCTTAACTTAACGATTATCTTCACGAAGCAGTGAATGGGTACCTGGTTGTTAAACGGTTTGTCGGGTTGTGTTCCAGGGAAAATTAACAATGAGTTTGTGTGTACTCACCTAATTGTACTCACCTTATTGTGCTTGCGGGGGTTGAGCTCTGGCTCTTTGGTCCCGCCTCTCAACCGTCAATCAACAGGAGTACTAGTTCCTGAGCCTATTGGGCTCTATCATATCTACACTTGAAACTGTGTATGGAGTCAGCCTCCACCACATCACTTCCTAATGCATTCCATTTGTCAACTACTCTGACACTAAAAAAGTTCTTTCTAATATCTCTGTGTCTCATTTGGGCACTCAGTTTCCACCTGTGTCCCCTAGTACGTGTGCCCCTTGTGTTAAATAGCCTACCTTCATCTACCTTATCGATTCCCATGAGAATCTTGAATGTGGTGATCATGTCCCCCTTAACTCTTCTGTCTTCCAACGAAGTGAGGTTTAATTCCCGTAGTCTCTCCTCGTAGCTCATACCTCTTAGCTCGGGTTCTAGTCTGGTGGCAAACCTTTGAACCTTTTCCAGTTTAGTCTTATGCTTGACTAGATGTGGACTCCATGCTGGAGCGGCATACTTCAGGATTGGTCTGACATATGTGGTATATAATGTTCTCAAAGATTCCTTTCAGTGTGTGTGTATTTTATAAGAAAGAGACACATAAACATGTGTGTGAATGAATATGTACACCAATTAATTGTGAATGGGCTGCCATGTGTGAGTATTAATGTATACTATGGGCCACACTCACTGAAATATGTTGTCTGAGTGTGTACATACGTGTAATTGGAGTGACTTATCCACGTGAATTTATCTGTGTGTGTATATATCCAATATGAGTGATCCTTGTCATAATTGTGACAGTTTCTGCAATTTGACTGTCGAGACTGTATGTATGTTTGTATATATATATGTGTGTGTGTGTGTGTGTGTGTGTGTGTGTGTGTGTGTGTGTGTGTGTGTGTGTGTGTGTGTGTGTGTGTGTGTGTGTGTGTGTGTGTGTGTGTGTGTGTGTGTGTGTGTGTGAGTGTGTGTGTGTGTGTGAGTGTGTGTGTATATGTGTGTGTGTGCGCGCGCGCACGAATGTCGCGCTCTGAAATATGTACCTATGATTATTAGAGTATACCATTCGAGAAAAAATGTCTAACTATTTATCGGTCCATTCTCTCTCTGTGCCGGCCTTCCTGCTAAAACTTGTCCACTCATTATGCTGTTGAATATCTATCTCCAATGGTCATTTACCTTAATTAATATATTATTAAGCAGATAAAGTCCTTTACAAATCTCTTCACCTTTTAAAGCACATATCTTTCTTCTAACATGAGTCACTATAACTCATATACTTTCATCAGTTCCAAACACTTTTCTTATTCCTTCCTAAACATCTTTCCTTATATAACCTATCTCCACAAATTAATATCTTAATGATTAACTAGCAACTCCATGCCTCTCCCTCAGGTCCCCCCTCTGCTGCTCCCTGGGCCCCCACCCCCCTACCAACACCCTACCCCCCAACCGAGGCCCAAATATAACTACCCCTATACCACAATTACCAGAGACCAACCCCCCCCCTTCCCCCAACCCCCGCCTAACAGAGAAAATGGCCGCCACAACGCTATACTTACCCAGCCGAACCGTTCGTTCGCGTATGTACTATTTATTGTTGAAAAAACTTAGAATAAAACAAACCGGATTTTCATTCCCTAGTAAACACATATATATATATGTATACAAAACGAGGCCTAGATTAGCACATATTAGGTATTGGATTGCTTGTTTACCATTCACAAACTCATTTGGACACACACACCACACTAAATATTAAATAATACATACCTTTAAACACACACACACACACACACACACACACACACACACACACACACACACACACACACACACACACACACACACACACACACACACACACACACACAAACACACACACACACGTCAGTTTGCCTAAATTCTCCAATATTCATTCATGAAACTGCCTCACTGGACTGCAACCTCATCGAATAAGCTGTTATGAATTTCTATCTGTCAACACAAACTCACAACTTCACACGTCAATCATTGCAAATGTTGATAAATAGACACTAACTAACCTTACTACGAGATATAAATACAAGTGGAAAATTTGATTCAGAAGGCAACTCCAGCGTGGCCTAGTCGGATAGAACATGTTCTTAATCCGGATAGACCTGCGTTCGAGCCTGTCGGAACGGTTGCAAGTACAGGGCACAGATTTATCTGTGTGTCCCCTCCTGTAGGAGCATCAGTTTCGATAGATTCTCTGGATAGCTGAAGATTGATTGACCGACCCCCTGGAATGTGGGGAAGGGTTGAAATCCGGGGGCCCACGGACGGATACCTGGATCCACTGACCTCGGGCAGGTCTTTCAATTCACCTGGATTTCAGGTGGGGAGAAGGGAGGCAATTTGGGTCGACACAAATAGCTTCCTGGACCCAAAACCCCAAAGACACCCGAACACACAGGACTCAAGACACACGCGGAATCAAGACACACACGGACTCAAGACACACGCGGACTCAAGACACACACGGACTCAAGACACACGCGGACTCAAGACACACACGGAATCAAGACACACGCGGACTCAAGACACACGCGGAATCAAGACACACACGGACTCAAGACACACGCGGACTCAAGACACACACGGACTCAAGACACACACGGACTCAAGACACACGCGGAATCAAGACACACATGGACACTGACACGATCCCAAGGTGGAGACAAGGGAGGCAATTTGAGGGGACACAAATGGCATCCTGGACTCAATACCCCAGGGATAATGACACGGACACGGATACGGACACTCATAGACTCTAACGGACACGGACACACGGAATCAATACACGTACTCAAGACACACACGGACTCAAGACACACACAGAATCAAGACACACACGGACTCAAGACACTCACAGAATCAAGACACACACGGACTCAAGATACACACGGACTCAAGACACACACAGAATCAAGACACACATGGACACTGACACGATCCCAAGGTGGAGATAAGGGAGGCAATTTGAGGGGACACAAATGGCATCCTGGACTCAAAACCCCAGGGACAATGACATAGACACTGACACGGACACTAACTAACCTAACCTAACCTAACCTAAGACTAACCTAAGACTCTGACGGACACGGGAACATACGGAATCAAGACACACGCGGAAACAAGACACACTCAGGAGACACACACGAAATCAAGACACATAAGGAATCAAGGCACAGACGGAATCAAGACAAACACGGAATCAAGAAACACAAGGAATCAAGAAACACAAGGAATCAGGACACACACGGAATCAAGACACACACGGAATCAAGACACACACGGAATCAAGACACACACGGAATCAAGAAACACACGGAATCAAGACACACACGGAATCAAGAAACACAAGGAATCAAGGCACACACGGAATCAAGAGACACAAGGAATCAAGACACAAACGGAATCAAGACACACACGGAATCAAGAAACACAAGGAATCAAGACACAAACGGAATCAAGACACACACGGAATCAAGAAACACAAGGAATCAAGGCACAGACGGAATCAAGACACACAAGGAATCAAGACACTCACGGAATCAAGAAACACAAGGAATCAAGGCACAGACGGAATCAAGACACACACGGAATCAAGAAACACAAGGAATCAAGAAACACAAGGAATCAGGACACACACGGAATCAAGACACACACGGAATCAAGACACACACGGAATCAAGAAACACAAGGAATCAGGACACACACGGAATCAAGACACACACGGAATCAAGACACACACGGAATCAAGACACACACGGAATCAAGAAACACACAGAATCAAGACACACACGGAATCAAGAAACACAAGGAATCAAGGCACACACGGAATCAAGAAACACAAGGAATCAAGACACAAACGGAATCAAGACACACACGGAATCAAGAAACACAAGGAATCAAGGCACACACGGAATCAAGACACACACGGAACCAAGACACACTCGGAATCAAGAAACACAAGGAATCAAGGCACAGACGGAATCAAGACACACAAGGAATCAAGACACACACGGAATCAAGAAACACAAGGAATCAAGGCACAGACGGAATCAAGACACACACGGAATCAAGAAACACAAGGAATCAAGACACAAACGGAATCAAGACACACTCGGAATCAAGAAACACAAGGAATCAAGACACAAACGGAATCAAGACACACACGGAATCAAGAAACACAAGGAATCACGACACACACGGAATCAAGAAACACAAGGAACCAAGGCACAGACGGAATCAAGACACACTCGGAATCAGACACACACGGAATCAAGACACACACGGAATCAAGAAACACAAGGAATCAAGGCACACACGGAATCAAGAAACACAAGGAATCAAGACACAAACGGATTCAAGACACACACGGAATCAAGAAACACAAGGAATCAAGGCACACACGGAATCAAGACACACACGGAACAAGACACACTCGGAATCAAGAAACACAAGGAATCAAGGCACAGACGGAATCAAGACACACACGTAATCAAGAACACAAGGAATCAAGGCACAGACGGAATCAAGACACACACGGAATCAAGAAACACAAGGAATCAAGACACAAACGGAATCAAGACACACTCGGAATCAAGAAACACAAGGAATCAAGACACAAACGGAATCAAGACACACACGGAATCAAGAAACACAAGGAATCACGACACACACGGAATCAAGAAACACAAGGAACCAAGGCACAGACGGAATCAAGACACACTCGGAATCAAGACACACACGGAATCAAGACACACACGGAGTCAAGAAACACAAGGAATCAAGGCACACACGGAATCAAGAAACACAAGGAATCAAGACACAAACGGATTCAAGACACACACGGAATCAAGACACAAACGGATTCAAGACACACACGGAATCAAGAAACACAAGGAATCAAGAAACACAAGGAATCAAAACTCAACTCAAGACACATACACGGACAGAGATAACAAATTTAAACATCTAAGGAATGTGCCGTTTTTTTTTATCAAAAAAACAGTTTTAAATTTGTCAACGTGAGAACTGCCAGAAGGTCAATCATCGGCTGTCCAGAGAATCTATCGAACCTGATGCTGCTACAGGAGAGGACAATATGTGCCCTGTAATTGCAACCGTTTCGACAGGCTCGAACGCAGGTCTATCCGGATTAAGAATATGTTCTATCCGACTTGGATAGAACATGTTCAAAGTAACATTTCTAACGTGTAAAGAAGAATGAACCTTTTTTTCAACCTATGCGAGACAAATAATTGAATATGCAGCCCCAGCCTTTTTTCCAGCAGAGCTGAGAGTTATGAGTTACATAACTTCTGGAAAACTACTTGAGCAATTGATTGATGGTTGAGAGGTGGGACCAAAGATCTGAATATCAAACCTAGCAAACACAACTAGGTGAATACAACTAGGTGAGAACAAACTTACAAAAACCCACAGTTGTAGATGCAAACTCCATTCATAATTTTAAAAGTTGATATGACAGGAAAATAGACCAGGAGTCATTGCTTTAAACAACCGGCGGCTATATTGTCAGCGTTCAAAAACTGATGCTCAGTCCTGCAAGTACAAATAGGTGAGTACACTGAAATATGAAACATGTATGTGTTCCTTCTAGACTAACGATCGGGGATTCCTGGATCGAAACCCGGCCAGGCAGGACTGAAATTATTGGTAGCGTTTCCTATCACCTAATGCCTCTGTTCTCCTAGCAGTAAACAGGTATCCAGGAGTTGTGAGCTTCATGTAGGGTTGCATCCTGGTGAGGGTCAGTCAGGTCAGTTTAGGTGTTCGATCTTGTGAGGTGGGTGTTGGTTAGGTTAGGTTAGGTTAAGTTTGGTTAGGTTAGGTTAGGTTAGGTTAGGTTAAGTTTGGTTAGGTTAGGTTTGGTTAGGTTAGGTTAGGTTAGGTTAAGTTTGGTTAGGTTAGGTTAAGTTTGGTTAGGTTAGGTTAGGTTAGGTTAGGTTAAGTTTGGTTAGGTTAGGTTTGGTTAGGTTACGTTAGGTTAGGTTAGGTTAGGTTAAGTTTGGTTAGGTTAGGTTAAGTTTGGTTAGGTTAGGTTAAGTTTGGTTAGGTTAGGTTAAGTTCGGTTAGGTTAGTTAGGTTAGGTTTGGTTAGGTTTAGGTTAGGTTAGTTAGGTTAGGTTAGGTTAGTTAGGTTAGGTTTGGTTAGGTTAGGTTACCTTACCTTGAGGTGCTTCCGGGGCTTAGCGTCCCCGCGGCCCGGTCGTCGACCAGGCCTCCTGGTTGCCGGACTGATCAACCAGGCTGTTGGACGCGGCTGCTCGCAGCCTGACGTATGAGTCACAGCCTGGTTTATCAGGTATCCTTTGGAGGTGCTTATCCAGTTCTCTCTTGAACACTGTGAGGGGTCGGCCAGTTATGCCCCTTATGTGTAGTGGAAGCGTGTTGAACAGTCTCGGACCTCTGATGTTGATAGAGTTCTCTCTCAGAGTACCAGTTGCACCTCTGTTTTTCAACGGGGGTATTCTGCACATCCTGCCATGTCTTCTGGTCTCATGTGATGTTATTTCTGTGTGCAGGTTTGGGACCAGCCCCTAGGTTAGGGTAAGTTTGGTTAGGTTAGGTTAAGTTTGGTTAGGTTAGGTTAAGTTTGGTTAGGTTAGGTTAAGTTTGGTTAGGTTAGGTTAAGTTTGGTTAGGTTAGTTAGGTTAGGTTTGGTTAGGTTTAGGTTAGGTTAGTTAGGTTAGGTTAGTTAGGTTAGGTTTGGTTAGGTTAGGTTAGGTTAGGTTAAGTTTGGTTAGGTTAGGTTTGGTTAAGTTAGGTTAGGGTAGGTTTAGGTTAGGTTAGGTTAGGTTAGGTTAGTTAGGTTAGGTTTGGTTAGGTTAGGTTAGGTTACGTTACGTTACGTTAGTTAGGTTAGGTTAGATTAGTTAGGTTAGGTTAGTTAGGTTAGGTTAGGTTAGGTTAGTTAGGTTAGGTTAGTTAGGTTAGGTTTGGTTAGGTTAGCTTAGTTAGGTAAGTTAGGTAGATTGGGTTTAGGTGTAGGCTAGGTTAGGTTTAGATTAGGTTAGGTTATATTAGGTTTGGTTTTAGATTGTGGTAGGTTATAGGTTAGGGTAGGGTATAGGTTAGGCTAGGTTAAGTTAGGAAATAGGCCAAGAGTTATTGCTATAAACAACTGACGGCTTAAAGGCAGACTCTAAGATTAATGCTCGATCCTCCTGGCACAAATAGGTGAGTACACATATATGTAACATGAATGATGTGTTCCTTCTCGACTCTCAATAAGGGATTCCAGGGTTTGAATCGCGGTCAGGCAGGGCTGTAATTGTTGGTAGCGTTTCCTATCACCCAATGCACCTGTTCACCTTGCAGTAAATAGGTATCCAGGAGTTAGTGAGCTACTAGCATCCTGGTGAGTGAGGGTTAGTTTAACCTTGTGGGGTGGGTGTTGGAGACCACTTTATAAGCCTAACATGTATATATAGACTGCCTGTCTGCCTGTCCCCCGACTCAAAGAAGTTATATGTATTGACTCAATGAAGCCTAAGTGAACATAATCCAAGGCCTAAGAGTAGTCATTCGTGCTTAGAAGAGGATTGTTTAGGTTTTATAAATAGCGGCGGGTGGCATTTATAAGCGATTTGTGCGAGATCAATGGCATCCAAACATTTCCATGTTGGTGCAATAGTCCACTTTTGGTTGGTTTGTTTGACTATAAGAACTATCATTAATGGAGAATTGGCTGGTATGTGTGAGTATCCTCCGCCGCAGTTACCATTATCATCACTCACTCACTCACTCACAAGTTATTGGTTACCACTTGTATACAATAACAACGGCCATACTACCACTTAAAGGACACTGCTTCTCGTCCCATTAGCCAAGTTAAGCAACTTTCAATTTGGTTAGTAATTGGATGGGTAACCTGCCTGGTAACACCAACTGCTAGTGCTGCTGATGGCATTCATATTTGGGCAGTCCCTGTGGATCAGTGGTAAGGCACTCACCTCGCGCTTCTCAAGCGATTTCGCCTGGGTTCATATCCTGGCTGGCAGGGGAAGAGCGGATTGACTAGGCACCAATCCTTAACTTAACGATTATCTTCACGAAGCAGTGAATGGGTACCTGGTTGTTAAACGGTTTGTCGGGTTGTGTTCCAGGGAAAATTAACAATGAGTTTGTGTGTACTCACCTAATTGTACTCACCTTATTGTGCTTGCGGGGGTTGAGCTCTGGCTCTTTGGTCCCGCCTCTCAACCGTCAATCAACAGGAGTACTAGTTCCTGAGCCTATTGGGCTCTATCATATCTACACTTGAAACTGTGTATGGAGTCAGCCTCCACCACATCACTTCCTAATGCATTCCATTTGTCAACTACTCTGACACTAAAAAAGTTCTTTCTAATATCTCTGTGTCTCATTTGGGCACTCAGTTTCCACCTGTGTCCCCTAGTACGTGTGCCCCTTGTGTTAAATAGCCTACCTTCATCTACCTTATCGATTCCCATGAGAATCTTGAATGTGGTGATCATGTCCCCCTTAACTCTTCTGTCTTCCAACGAAGTGAGGTTTAATTCCCGTAGTCTCTCCTCGTAGCTCATACCTCTTAGCTCGGGTTCTAGTCTGGTGGCAAACCTTTGAACCTTTTCCAGTTTAGTCTTATGCTTGACTAGATGTGGACTCCATGCTGGAGCGGCATACTTCAGGATTGGTCTGACATATGTGGTATATAATGTTCTCAAAGATTCCTTTCAGTGTGTGTGTATTTTATAAGAAAGAGACACATAAACATGTGTGTGAATGAATATGTACACCAATTAATTGTGAATGGGCTGCCATGTGTGAGTATTAATGTATACTATGGGCCACACTCACTGAAATATGTTGTCTGAGTGTGTACATACGTGTAATTGGAGTGACTTATCCACGTGAATTTATCTGTGTGTGTATATATCCAATATGAGTGATCCTTGTCATAATTGTGACAGTTTCTGCAATTTGACTGTCGAGACTGTATGTATGTTTGTATATATATGTGTGTGTGTGTGTGTGTGTGTGTGTGTGTGTGTGTGTGTGTGTGTGTGTGTGTGTGTGTGTGTGTGTGTGTGTGTGTGTGTGTGTGTGTGTGTGTGTGTGTGTGTGTGTGTGTGTGTGTGTGTGTGTGTGTGTGTGTGGTGTGTGTGTGTGTGTGTGTGAGTGTGTGTGTAGTGTGTGTGTATATGTGTGTGTGCGCGCGCACGAATGTCGCGCTCTGAAATATGTACCTATGATTATTAGAGTATACCATTCGAGAAAAAATGTCTAACTATTTATCGGTCCATTCTCTCTCTGTGCCGGCCTTCCTGCTAAAACTTGTCCACTCATTATGCTGTTGAATATCTATCTCCAATGGTCATTTACCTTTAATTAATATATTATTAAGCAGATAAAGTCCTTTACAAATCTCTTCACCTTTTAAAGCACATATCTTTCTTCTAACATGAGTCACTATAACTCATATACTTTCATCAGTTCCAAACACTTTTCTTATTCCTTCCTAAACATCTTTCCTTATATAACCTATCTCCACAAATTAATATCTTAATGATTAACTAGCAACTCCATGCCTCTCCCTCAGGTCCCCCCTCTGCTGCTCCCTGGGCCCCCACCCCCCTACCAACACCCTACCCCCCAACCGAGGCCCAAATATAACTACCCCTATACCACAATTACCAGAGACCAACCCCCCCCCTTCCCCCAACCCCCGCCTAACAGAGAAAATGGCCGCCACAACGCTATACTTACCCAGCCGAACCGTTCGTTCGCGTATGTACTATTTATTGTTGAAAAAACTTAGAATAAAACAAACCGGATTTTCATTCCCTAGTAAACACATATATATATATGTATACAAAACGAGGCCTAGATTAGCACATATTAGGTATTGGATTGCTTGTTTACCATTCACAAACTCATTTGGACACACACACCACACTAAATATTAAATAATACATACCTTTAAACACACACACACACACACACACACACACACACACACACACACACACACACACACACACACACACACACACACACACACACACACACACACACACACACAAACACACACACACACACGTCAGTTTGCCTAAATTCTCCAATATTCATTCATGAAACTGCCTCACTGGACTGCAACCTCATCGAATAAGCTGTTATGAATTTCTATCTGTCAACACAAACTCACAACTTCACACGTCAATCATTGCAAATGTTGATAAATAGACACTAACTAACCTTACTACGAGATATAAATACAAGTGCAAAATTTGATTCAGAAGGCAACTCCAGCGTGGCCTAGTCGGATAGAACATGTTCTTAATCCGGATAGACCTGCGTTCGAGCCTGTCGGAACGGTTGCAAGTACAGGGCACAGATTTATCTGTGTGTCCCCTCCTGTAGGAGCATCAGTTTCGATAGATTCTCTGGATAGCTGAAGATTGATTGACCGACCCCCTGGAATGTGGGGAAGGGTTGAAATCCGGGGGCCCACGGACGGATACCTGGATCCACTGACCTCGGGCAGGTCTTTCAATTCACCTGGATTTCAGGTGGGGAGAAGGGAGGCAATTTGGGTCGACACAAATAGCTTCCTGGACCCAAAACCCCAAAGACACCCGAACACACAGGACTCAAGACACACGCGGAATCAAGACACACACGGACTCAAGACACACGCGGACTCAAGACACACACGGACTCAAGACACACGCGGACTCAAGACACACACGGAATCAAGACACACGCGGACTCAAGACACACGCGGAATCAAGACACACACGGACTCAAGACACACGCGGACTCAAGACACACACGGACTCAAGACACACACGGACTCAAGACACACGCGGAATCAAGACACACATGGACACTGACACGATCCCAAGGTGGAGACAAGGGAGGCAATTTGAGGGGACACAAATGGCATCCTGGACTCAATACCCCAGGGATAATGACACGGACACGGATACGGACACTCATAGACTCTAACGGACACGGACACACGGAATCAATACACGTACTCAAGACACACACGGACTCAAGACACACACAGAATCAAGACACACACGGACTCAAGACACTCACAGAATCAAGACACACACGGACTCAAGATACACACGGACTCAAGACACACACAGAATCAAGACACACATGGACACTGACACGATCCCAAGGTGGAGATAAGGGAGGCAATTTGAGGGGACACAAATGGCATCCTGGACTCAAAACCCCAGGGACAATGACATAGACACTGACACGGACACTAACTAACCTAACCTAACCTAACCTAAGACTAACCTAAGACTCTGACGGACACGGGAACATACGGAATCAAGACACACGCGGAAACAAGACACACTCAGGAGACACACACGAAATCAAGACACATAAGGAATCAAGGCACAGACGGAATCAAGACAAACACGGAATCAAGAAACACAAGGAATCAAGAAACACAAGGAATCAGGACACACACGGAATCAAGACACACACGGAATCAAGACACACACGGAATCAAGACACACACGGAATCAAGAAACACACGGAATCAAGACACACACGGAATCAAGAAACACAAGGAATCAAGGCACACACGGAATCAAGAGACACAAGGAATCAAGACACAAACGGAATCAAGACACACACGGAATCAAGAAACACAAGGAATCAAGACACAAACGGAATCAAGACACACACGGAATCAAGAAACACAAGGAATCAAGGCACAGACGGAATCAAGACACACAAGGAATCAAGACACTCACGGAATCAAGAAACACAAGGAATCAAGGCACAGACGGAATCAAGACACACACGGAATCAAGAAACACAAGGAATCAAGAAACACAAGGAATCAGGACACACACGGAATCAAGACACACACGGAATCAAGACACACACGGAATCAAGAAACACAAGGAATCAGGACACACACGGAATCAAGACACACACGGAATCAAGACACACACGGAATCAGACACACACGGAATCAAGAAACACACAGAATCAAGACACACACGGAATCAAGAAACACAAGGAATCAAGGCACACACGGAATCAAGAAACACAAGGAATCAAGACACAAACGGAATCAAGACACACACGGAATCAAGAAACACAAGGAATCAAGGCACACACGGAATCAAGACACACACGGAACCAAGACACACTCGGAATCAAGAAACACAAGGAATCAAGGCACAGACGGAATCAAGACACACAAGGAATCAAGACACACACGTAATCAAGAAACACAAGGAATCAAGGCACAGACGGAATCAAGACACACACGGAATCAAGAAACACAAGGAATCAAGACACAAACGGAATCAAGACACACTCGGAATCAAGAAACACAAGGAATCAAGACACAAACGGAATCAAGACACACACGGAATCAAGAAACACAAGGAATCACGACACACACGGAATCAAGAAACACAAGGAACCAAGGCACAGACGGAATCAAGACACACTCGGAATCAAGACACACACGGAATCAAGACACACACGGAATCAAGAAACACAAGGAATCAAGGCACACACGGAATCAAGAAACACAAGGAATCAAGACACAAACGGATTCAAGACACACACGGAATCAAGACACAAACGGATTCAAGACACACACGGAATCAAGAAACACAAGGAATCAAGAAACACAAGGAATCAAAACTCAACTCAAGACACATAACGGACAGAGATAACAAATTTAAACATCTAAGGAATGTGCCGTTTTTTTTTATCAAAAAAACAGTTTTAAATTTGTCAACGTGAGAACTGCCAGAAGGTCAATCATCGGCTGTCCAGAGAATCTATCGAACCTGATGCTGCTACAGGAGAGGACAATATGTGCCCTGTAATTGCAACCGTTTCGACAGGCTCGAACGCAGGTCTATCCGGATTAAGAATATGTTCTATCCGACTTGGATAGAACATGTTCAAAGTAACATTTCTAACGTGTAAAGAAGAATGAACCTTTTTTTCAACCTATGCGAGACAAATAATTGAATATGCAGCCCCAGCCTTTTTTCCAGCAGAGCTGAGAGTTATGAGTTACATAACTTCTGGAAAACTACTTGAGCAATTGATTGATGGTTGAGAGGTGGGACCAAAGATCTGAATATCAAACCTAGCAAACACAACTAGGTGAATACAACTAGGTGAGAACAAACTTACAAAAACCCACAGTTGTAGATGCAAACTCCATTCATAATTTTAAAAGTTGATATGACAGGAAAATAGACCAGGAGTCATTGCTTTAAACAACCGGCGGCTATATTGTCAGCGTTCAAAAACTGATGCTCAGTCCTGCAAGTACAAATAGGTGAGTACACTGAAATATGAAACATGTATGTGTTCCTTCTAGACTAACGATCGGGGATTCCTGGATCGAAACCCGGCCAGGCAGGACTGAAATTATTGGTAGCGTTTCCTATCACCTAATGCCTCTGTTCTCCTAGCAGTAAACAGGTATCCAGGAGTTGTGAGCTTCATGTAGGGTTGCATCCTGGTGAGGGTCAGTCAGGGTCAGTTTAGGTGTTCGATCTTGTGAGGTGGGTGTTGGTTAGGTTAGGTTAGGTTAAGTTTGGTTAGGTTAGGTTAGGTTAGGTTAGGTTAAGTTTGGTTAGGTTAGGTTTGGTTAGGTTAGGTTAGGTTAGGTTAAGTTTGGTTAGGTTAGGTTAAGTTTGGTTAGGTTAGGTTAGGTTAGGTTAGGTTAAGTTTGGTTAGGTTAGGTTTGGTTAGGTTACGTTAGGTTAGGTTAGGTTAGGTTAAGTTTGGTTAGGTTAGGTTAAGTTTGGTTAGGTTAGGTTAAGTTTGGTTAGGTTAGGTTAAGTTTGGTTAGGTTAGTTAGGTTAGGTTTGGTTAGGTTTAGGTTAGGTTAGTTAGGTTAGGTTAGGTTAGTTAGGTTAGGTTTGGTTAGGTTAGGTTAGGTTACCTTACCTTGAGGTGCTTCCGGGGCTTAGCGTCCCCGCGGCCCGGTCGTCGACCAGGCCTCCTGGTTGCCGGACTGATCAACCAGGCTGTTGGACGCGGCTGCTCGCAGCCTGACGTATGAGTCACAGCCTGGTTTATCAGGTATCCTTTGGAGGTGCTTATCCAGTTCTCTCTTGAACACTGTGAGGGGTCGGCCAGTTATGCCCCTTATGTGTAGTGGAAGCGTGTTGAACAGTCTCGGACCTCTGATGTTGATAGAGTTCTCTCTCAGAGTACCAGTTGCACCTCTGTTTTTCAACGGGGGTATTCTGCACATCCTGCCATGTCTTCTGGTCTCATGTGATGTTATTTCTGTGTGCAGGTTTGGGACCAGCCCCTAGGTTAGGGTAAGTTTGGTTAGGTTAGGTTAAGTTTGGTTAGGTTAGGTTAAGTTTGGTTAGGTTAGGTTAAGTTTGGTTAGGTTAGGTTAAGTTTGGTTAGGTTAGTTAGGTTAGGTTTGGTTAGGTTTAGGTTAGGTTAGTTAGGTTAGGTTAGTTAGGTTAGGTTTGGTTAGGTTAGGTTAGGTTAGGTTAAGTTTGGTTAGGTTAGGTTTGGTTAAGTTAGGTTAGGGTAGGTTTAGGTTAGGTTAGGTTAGGTTAGGTTAGTTAGGTTAGGTTTGGTTAGGTTAGGTTAGGTTACGTTACGTTACGTTAGTTAGGTTAGGTTAGATTAGTTAGGTTAGGTTAGTTAGGTTAGGTTAGGTTAGGTTAGTTAGGTTAGGTTAGTTAGGTTAGGTTTGGTTAGGTTAGCTTAGTTAGGTAAGTTAGGTAGATTGGGTTTAGGTGTAGGCTAGGTTAGGTTTAGATTAGGTTAGGTTATATTAGGTTTGGTTTTAGATTGTGGTAGGTTATAGGTTAGGGTAGGGTATAGGTTAGGCTAGGTTAAGTTAGGAAATAGGCCAAGAGTTATTGCTATAAACAACTGACGGCTTAAAGGCAGACTCTAAGATTAATGCTCGATCCTCCTGGCACAAATAGGTGAGTACACATATATGTAACATGAATGATGTGTTCCTTCTCGACTCTCAATAAGGGATTCCAGGGTTTGAATCGCGGTCAGGCAGGGCTGTAATTGTTGGTAGCGTTTCCTATCACCCAATGCACCTGTTCACCTTGCAGTAAATAGGTATCCAGGAGTTAGTGAGCTACTAGCATCCTGGTGAGTGAGGGTTAGTTTAACCTTGTGGGGTGGGTGTTGGAGACCACTTTATAAGCCTAACATGTATATATAGACTGCCTGTCTGCCTGTCCCCCGACTCAAAGAAGTTATATGTATTGACTCAATGAAGCCTAAGTGAACATAATCCAAGGCCTAAGAGTAGTCATTCGTGCTTAGAAGAGGATTGTTTAGGTTTTATAAATAGCGGCGGGTGGCATTTATAAGCGATTTGTGCGAGATCAATGGCATCCAAACATTTCCATGTTGGTGCAATAGTCCACTTTTGGTTGGTTTGTTTGACTATAAGAACTATCATTAATGGAGAATTGGCTGGTATGTGTGAGTATCCTCCGCCGCAGTTACCATTATCATCACTCACTCACTCACTCACAAGTTATTGGTTACCACTTGTATACAATAACAACGGCCATACTACCACTTAAAGGACACTGCTTCTCGTCCCATTAGCCAAGTTAAGCAACTTTCAATTTGGTTAGTAATTGGATGGGTAACCTGCCTGGTAACACCAACTGCTAGTGCTGCTGATGGCATTCATATTTGGGCAGTCCCTGTGGATCAGTGGTAAGGCACTCACCTCGCGCTTCTCAAGCGATTTCGCCTGGGTTCATATCCTGGCTGGCAGGGGAAGAGCGGATTGACTAGGCACCAATCCTTAACTTAACGATTATCTTCACGAAGCAGTGAATGGGTACCTGGTTGTTAAACGGTTTGTCGGGTTGTGTTCCAGGGAAAATTAACAATGAGTTTGTGTGTACTCACCTAATTGTACTCACCTTATTGTGCTTGCGGGGGTTGAGCTCTGGCTCTTTGGTCCCGCCTCTCAACCGTCAATCAACAGGAGTACTAGTTCCTGAGCCTATTGGGCTCTATCATATCTACACTTGAAACTGTGTATGGAGTCAGCCTCCACCACATCACTTCCTAATGCATTCCATTTGTCAACTACTCTGACACTAAAAAAGTTCTTTCTAATATCTCTGTGTCTCATTTGGGCACTCAGTTTCCACCTGTGTCCCCTAGTACGTGTGCCCCTTGTGTTAAATAGCCTACCTTCATCTACCTTATCGATTCCCATGAGAATCTTGAATGTGGTGATCATGTCCCCCTTAACTCTTCTGTCTTCCAACGAAGTGAGGTTTAATTCCCGTAGTCTCTCCTCGTAGCTCATACCTCTTAGCTCGGGTTCTAGTCTGGTGGCAAACCTTTGAACCTTTTCCAGTTTAGTCTTATGCTTGACTAGATGTGGACTCCATGCTGGAGCGGCATACTTCAGGATTGGTCTGACATATGTGGTATATAATGTTCTCAAAGATTCCTTTCAGTGTGTGTGTATTTTATAAGAAAGAGACACATAAACATGTGTGTGAATGAATATGTACACCAATTAATTGTGAATGGGCTGCCATGTGTGAGTATTAATGTATACTATGGGCCACACTCACTGAAATATGTTGTCTGAGTGTGTACATACGTGTAATTGGAGTGACTTATCCACGTGAATTTATCTGTGTGTGTATATATCCAATATGAGTGATCCTTGTCATAATTGTGACAGTTTCTGCAATTTGACTGTCGAGACTGTATGTATGTTTGTATATATATGTGTGTGTGTGTGTGTGTGTGTGTGTGTGTGTGTGTGTGTGTGTGTGTGTGTGTGTGTGTGTGTGTGTGTGTGTGTGTGTGTGTGTGTGTGTGTGTGTGTGTGTGAGTGTGTGTGTGTGTGTGAGTGTGTGTGTATATGTGTGTGTGTGCGCGCGCGCACGAATGTCGCGCTCTGAAATATGTACCTATGATTATTAGAGTATACCATTCGAGAAAAAATGTCTAACTATTTATCGGTCCATTCTCTCTCTGTGCCGGCCTTCCTGCTAAAACTTGTCCACTCATTATGCTGTTGAATATCTATCTCCAATGGTCATTTACCTTTAATTAATATATTATTAAGCAGATAAAGTCCTTTACAAATCTCTTCACCTTTTAAAGCACATATCTTTCTTCTAACATGAGTCACTATAACTCATATACTTTCATCAGTTCCAAACACTTTTCTTATTCCTTCCTAAACATCTTTCCTTATATAACCTATCTCCACAAATTAATATCTTAATGATTAACTAGCAACTCCATGCCTCTCCCTCAGGTCCCCCCTCTGCTGCTCCCTGGGCCCCCACCCCCCTACCAACACCCTACCCCCCAACCGAGGCCCAAATATAACTACCCCTATACCACAATTACCAGAGACCAACCCCCCCCTTCCCCCAACCCCCGCCTAACAGAGAAAATGGCCGCCACAACGCTATACTTACCCAGCCGAACCGTTCGTTCGCGTATGTACTATTTATTGTTGAAAAAACTTAGAATAAAACAAACCGGATTTTCATTCCCTAGTAAACACATATATATATGTATACAAAACGAGGCCTAGATTAGCACATATTAGGTATTGGATTGCTTGTTTACCATTCACAAACTCATTTGGACACACACACCACACTAAATATTAAATAATACATACCTTTAAACACACACACACACACACACACACACACACACACACACACACACACACACACACACACACACACACACACACACACACACACACACACACACACACAAACACACACACACACGTCAGTTTGCCTAAATTCTCCAATATTCATTCATGAAACTGCCTCACTGGACTGCAACCTCATCGAATAAGCTGTTATGAATTTCTATCTGTCAACACAAACTCACAACTTCACACGTCAATCATTGCAAATGTTGATAAATAGACACTAACTAACCTTACTACGAGATATAAATACAAGTGCAAAATTTGATTCAGAAGGCAACTCCAGCGTGGCCTAGTCGGATAGAACATGTTCTTAATCCGGATAGACCTGCGTTCGAGCCTGTCGGAACGGTTGCAAGTACAGGGCACAGATTTATCTGTGTGTCCCCTCCTGTAGGAGCATCAGTTTCGATAGATTCTCTGGATAGCTGAAGATTGATTGACCGACCCCCTGGAATGTGGGGAAGGGTTGAAATCCGGGGGCCCACGGACGGATACCTGGATCCACTGACCTCGGGCAGGTCTTTCAATTCACCTGGATTTCAGGTGGGGAGAAGGGAGGCAATTTGGGTCGACACAAATAGCTTCCTGGACCCAAAACCCCAAAGACACCCGAACACACAGGACTCAAGACACACGCGGAATCAAGACACACACGGACTCAAGACACACGCGGACTCAAGACACACACGGACTCAAGACACACGCGGACTCAAGACACACACGGAATCAAGACACACGCGGACTCAAGACACACGCGGAATCAAGACACACACGGACTCAAGACACACGCGGACTCAAGACACACACGGACTCAAGACACACACGGACTCAAGACACACGCGGAATCAAGACACACATGGACACTGACACGATCCCAAGGTGGAGACAAGGGAGGCAATTTGAGGGGACACAAATGGCATCCTGGACTCAATACCCCAGGGATAATGACACGGACACGGATACGGACACTCATAGACTCTAACGGACACGGACACACGGAATCAATACACGTACTCAAGACACACACGGACTCAAGACACACACAGAATCAAGACACACACGGACTCAAGACACTCACAGAATCAAGACACACACGGACTCAAGATACACACGGACTCAAGACACACACAGAATCAAGACACACATGGACACTGACACGATCCCAAGGTGGAGATAAGGGAGGCAATTTGAGGGGACACAAATGGCATCCTGGACTCAAAACCCCAGGGACAATGACATAGACACTGACACGGACACTAACTAACCTAACCTAACCTAACCTAAGACTAACCTAAGACTCTGACGGACACGGGAACATACGGAATCAAGACACACGCGGAAACAAGACACACTCAGGAGACACACACGAAATCAAGACACATAAGGAATCAAGGCACAGACGGAATCAAGACAAACACGGAATCAAGAAACACAAGGAATCAAGAAACACAAGGAATCAGGACACACACGGAATCAAGACACACACGGAATCAAGACACACACGGAATCAAGACACACACGGAATCAAGAAACACACGGAATCAAGACACACACGGAATCAAGAAACACAAGGAATCAAGGCACACACGGAATCAAGAGACACAAGGAATCAAGACACAAACGGAATCAAGACACACACGGAATCAAGAAACACAAGGAATCAAGACACAAACGGAATCAAGACACACACGGAATCAAGAAACACAAGGAATCAAGGCACAGACGGAATCAAGACACACAAGGAATCAAGACACTCACGGAATCAAGAAACACAAGGAATCAAGGCACAGACGGAATCAAGACACACACGGAATCAAGAAACACAAGGAATCAAGAAACACAAGGAATCAGGACACACACGGAATCAAGACACACACGGAATCAAGACACACACGGAATCAAGAAACACAAGGAATCAGGACACACACGGAATCAAGACACACACGGAATCAAGACACACACGGAATCAAGACACACACGGAATCAAGAAACACACAGAATCAAGACACACACGGAATCAAGAAACACAAGGAATCAAGGCACACACGGAATCAAGAAACACAAGGAATCAAGACACAAACGGAATCAAGACACACACGGAATCAAGAAACACAAGGAATCAAGGCACACACGGAATCAAGACACACACGGAACCAAGACACACTCGGAATCAAGAAACACAAGGAATCAAGGCACAGACGGAATCAAGACACACAAGGAATCAAGACACACACGTAATCAAGAAACACAAGGAATCAAGGCACAGACGGAATCAAGACACACACGGAATCAAGAAACACAAGGAATCAAGACACAAACGGAATCAAGACACACTCGGAATCAAGAAACACAAGGAATCAAGACACAAACGGAATCAAGACACACACGGAATCAAGAAACACAAGGAATCACGACACACACGGAATCAAGAAACACAAGGAACCAAGGCACAGACGGAATCAAGACACACTCGGAATCAAGACACACACGGAATCAAGACACACACGGAATCAAGAAACACAAGGAATCAAGGCACACACGGAATCAAGAAACACAAGGAATCAAGACACAAACGGATTCAAGACACACACGGAATCAAGACACAAACGGATTCAAGACACACACGGAATCAAGAAACACAAGGAATCAAGAAACACAAGGAATCAAAACTCAACTCAAGACACATAACGGACAGAGATAACAAATTTAAACATCTAAGGAATGTGCCGTTTTTTTTTATCAAAAAAACAGTTTTAAATTTGTCAACGTGAGAACTGCCAGAAGGTCAATCATCGGCTGTCCAGAGAATCTATCGAACCTGATGCTGCTACAGGAGAGGACAATATGTGCCCTGTAATTGCAACCGTTTCGACAGGCTCGAACGCAGGTCTATCCGGATTAAGAATATGTTCTATCCGACTTGGATAGAACATGTTCAAAGTAACATTTCTAACGTGTAAAGAAGAATGAACCTTTTTTTCAACCTATGCGAGACAAATAATTGAATATGCAGCCCCAGCCTTTTTTCCAGCAGAGCTGAGAGTTATGAGTTACATAACTTCTGGAAAACTACTTGAGCAATTGATTGATGGTTGAGAGGTGGGACCAAAGATCTGAATATCAAACCTAGCAAACACAACTAGGTGAATACAACTAGGTGAGAACAAACTTACAAAAACCCACAGTTGTAGATGCAAACTCCATTCATAATTTTAAAAGTTGATATGACAGGAAAATAGACCAGGAGTCATTGCTTTAAACAACCGGCGGCTATATTGTCAGCGTTCAAAAACTGATGCTCAGTCCTGCAAGTACAAATAGGTGAGTACACTGAAATATGAAACATGTATGTGTTCCTTCTAGACTAACGATCGGGGATTCCTGGATCGAAACCCGGCCAGGCAGGACTGAAATTATTGGTAGCGTTTCCTATCACCTAATGCCTCTGTTCTCCTAGCAGTAAACAGGTATCCAGGAGTTGTGAGCTTCATGTAGGGTTGCATCCTGGTGAGGGTCAGTCAGGGTCAGTTTAGGTGTTCGATCTTGTGAGGTGGGTGTTGGTTAGGTTAGGTTAGGTTAAGTTTGGTTAGGTTAGGTTAGGTTAGGTTAGGTTAAGTTTGGTTAGGTTAGGTTTGGTTAGGTTAGGTTAGGTTAGGTTAAGTTTGGTTAGGTTAGGTTAAGTTTGGTTAGGTTAGGTTAGGTTAGGTTAGGTTAAGTTTGGTTAGGTTAGGTTTGGTTAGGTTACGTTAGGTTAGGTTAGGTTAGGTTAAGTTTGGTTAGGTTAGGTTAAGTTTGGTTAGGTTAGGTTAAGTTTGGTTAGGTTAGGTTAAGTTTGGTTAGGTTAGTTAGGTTAGGTTTGGTTAGGTTTAGGTTAGGTTAGTTAGGTTAGGTTAGGTTAGTTAGGTTAGGTTTGGTTAGGTTAGGTTAGGTTACCTTACCTTGAGGTGCTTCCGGGGCTTAGCGTCCCCGCGGCCCGGTCGTCGACCAGGCCTCCTGGTTGCCGGACTGATCAACCAGGCTGTTGGACGCGGCTGCTCGCAGCCTGACGTATGAGTCACAGCCTGGTTTATCAGGTATCCTTTGGAGGTGCTTATCCAGTTCTCTCTTGAACACTGTGAGGGGTCGGCCAGTTATGCCCCTTATGTGTAGTGGAAGCGTGTTGAACAGTCTCGGACCTCTGATGTTGATAGAGTTCTCTCTCAGAGTACCAGTTGCACCTCTGTTTTTCAACGGGGGTATTCTGCACATCCTGCCATGTCTTCTGGTCTCATGTGATGTTATTTCTGTGTGCAGGTTTGGGACCAGCCCCTAGGTTAGGGTAAGTTTGGTTAGGTTAGGTTAAGTTTGGTTAGGTTAGGTTAAGTTTGGTTAGGTTAGGTTAAGTTTGGTTAGGTTAGGTTAAGTTTGGTTAGGTTAGTTAGGTTAGGTTTGGTTAGGTTTAGGTTAGGTTAGTTAGGTTAGGTTAGGTTAGTTAGGTTAGGTTTGGTTAGGTTAGGTTAGGTTAGGTTAAGTTTGGTTAGGTTAGGTTTGGTTAAGTTAGGTTAGGGTAGGTTTAGGTTAGGTTAGGTTAGGTTAGGTTAGTTAGGTTAGGTTTGGTTAGGTTAGGTTAGGTTACGTTACGTTACGTTAGTTAGGTTAGGTTAGATTAGTTAGGTTAGGTTAGTTAGGTTAGGTTAGGTTAGGTTAGTTAGGTTAGGTTAGTTAGGTTAGGTTTGGTTAGGTTAGCTTAGTTAGGTAAGTTAGGTAGATTGGGTTTAGGTGTAGGCTAGGTTAGGTTTAGATTAGGTTAGGTTATATTAGGTTTGGTTTTAGATTGTGGTAGGTTATAGGTTAGGGTAGGGTATAGGTTAGGCTAGGTTAAGTTAGGAAATAGGCCAAGAGTTATTGCTATAAACAACTGACGGCTTAAAGGCAGACTCTAAGATTAATGCTCGATCCTCCTGGCACAAATAGGTGAGTACACATATATGTAACATGAATGATGTGTTCCTTCTCGACTCTCAATAAGGGATTCCAGGGTTTGAATCGCGGTCAGGCAGGGCTGTAATTGTTGGTAGCGTTTCCTATCACCCAATGCACCTGTTCACCTTGCAGTAAATAGGTATCCAGGAGTTAGTGAGCTACTAGCATCCTGGTGAGTGAGGGTTAGTTTAACCTTGTGGGGTGGGTGTTGGAGACCACTTTATAAGCCTAACATGTATATATAGACTGCCTGTCTGCCTGTCCCCCGACTCAAAGAAGTTATATGTATTGACTCAATGAAGCCTAAGTGAACATAATCCAAGGCCTAAGAGTAGTCATTCGTGCTTAGAAGAGGATTGTTTAGGTTTTATAAATAGCGGCGGGTGGCATTTATAAGCGATTTGTGCGAGATCAATGGCATCCAAACATTTCCATGTTGGTGCAATAGTCCACTTTTGGTTGGTTTGTTTGACTATAAGAACTATCATTAATGGAGAATTGGCTGGTATGTGTGAGTATCCTCCGCCGCAGTTACCATTATCATCACTCACTCACTCACTCACAAGTTATTGGTTACCACTTGTATACAATAACAACGGCCATACTACCACTTAAAGGACACTGCTTCTCGTCCCATTAGCCAAGTTAAGCAACTTTCAATTTGGTTAGTAATTGGATGGGTAACCTGCCTGGTAACACCAACTGCTAGTGCTGCTGATGGCATTCATATTTGGGCAGTCCCTGTGGATCAGTGGTAAGGCACTCACCTCGCGCTTCTCAAGCGATTTCGCCTGGGTTCATATCCTGGCTGGCAGGGGAAGAGCGGATTGACTAGGCACCAATCCTTAACTTAACGATTATCTTCACGAAGCAGTGAATGGGTACCTGGTTGTTAAACGGTTTGTCGGGTTGTGTTCCAGGGAAAATTAACAATGAGTTTGTGTGTACTCACCTAATTGTACTCACCTTATTGTGCTTGCGGGGGTTGAGCTCTGGCTCTTTGGTCCCGCCTCTCAACCGTCAATCAACAGGAGTACTAGTTCCTGAGCCTATTGGGCTCTATCATATCTACACTTGAAACTGTGTATGGAGTCAGCCTCCACCACATCACTTCCTAATGCATTCCATTTGTCAACTACTCTGACACTAAAAAAGTTCTTTCTAATATCTCTGTGTCTCATTTGGGCACTCAGTTTCCACCTGTGTCCCCTAGTACGTGTGCCCCTTGTGTTAAATAGCCTACCTTCATCTACCTTATCGATTCCCATGAGAATCTTGAATGTGGTGATCATGTCCCCCTTAACTCTTCTGTCTTCCAACGAAGTGAGGTTTAATTCCCGTAGTCTCTCCTCGTAGCTCATACCTCTTAGCTCGGGTTCTAGTCTGGTGGCAAACCTTTGAACCTTTTCCAGTTTAGTCTTATGCTTGACTAGATGTGGACTCCATGCTGGAGCGGCATACTTCAGGATTGGTCTGACATATGTGGTATATAATGTTCTCAAAGATTCCTTTCAGTGTGTGTGTATTTTATAAGAAAGAGACACATAAACATGTGTGTGAATGAATATGTACACCAATTAATTGTGAATGGGCTGCCATGTGTGAGTATTAATGTATACTATGGGCCACACTCACTGAAATATGTTGTCTGAGTGTGTACATACGTGTAATTGGAGTGACTTATCCACGTGAATTTATCTGTGTGTGTATATATCCAATATGAGTGATCCTTGTCATAATTGTGACAGTTTCTGCAATTTGACTGTCGAGACTGTATGTATGTTTGTATATATATTGTGTGTGTGTGTGTGTTGTGTGTGTGTGTGTGTGTGTGTGTGTGTGTGTGTGTGTGTGTGTGTGTGTGTGTGTGTGGGTGTGTGTGTGTGTGTGTGTGTGTGTGTGAGTGTGTGTGTGTGTGTGAGTGTGTGTGTATATGTGTGTGTGTGCGCGCGCGCACGAATGTCGCGCTCTGAAATATGTACCTATGATTATTAGAGTATACCATTCGAGAAAAAATGTCTAACTATTTATCGGTCCATTCTCTCTCTGTGCCGGCCTTCCTGCTAAAACTTGTCCACTCATTATGCTGTTGAATATCTATCTCCAATGGTCATTTACCTTTAATTAATATATTATTAAGCAGATAAAGTCCTTTACAAATCTCTTCACCTTTTAAAGCACATATCTTTCTTCTAACATGAGTCACTATAACTCATATACTTTCATCAGTTCCAAACACTTTTCTTATTCCTTCCTAAACATCTTTCCTTATATAACCTATCTCCACAAATTAATATCTTAATGATTAACTAGCAACTCCATGCCTCTCCCTCAGGTCCCCCCTCTGCTGCTCCCTGGGCCCCCACCCCCCTACCAACACCCTACCCCCCAACCGAGGCCCAAATATAACTACCCCTATACCACAATTACCAGAGACCAACCCCCCCCTTCCCCCAACCCCCGCCTAACAGAGAAAATGGCCGCCACAACGCTATACTTACCCAGCCGAACCGTTCGTTCGCGTATGTACTATTTATTGTTGAAAAAACTTAGAATAAAACAAACCGGATTTTCATTCCCTAGTAAACACATATATATATATGTATACAAAACGAGGCCTAGATTAGCACATATTAGGTATTGGATTGCTTGTTTACCATTCACAAACTCATTTGGACACACACACCACACTAAATATTAAATAATACATACCTTTAAACACACACACACACACACACACACACACACACACACACACACACACACACACACACACACACACACACACACACACACACACACACACACACAAACACACACACACACGTCAGTTTGCCTAAATTCTCCAATATTCATTCATGAAACTGCCTCACTGGACTGCAACCTCATCGAATAAGCTGTTATGAATTTCTATCTGTCAACACAAACTCACAACTTCACACGTCAATCATTGCAAATGTTGATAAATAGACACTAACTAACCTTACTACGAGATATAAATACAAGTGCAAAATTTGATTCAGAAGGCAACTCCAGCGTGGCCTAGTCGGATAGAACATGTTCTTAATCCGGATAGACCTGCGTTCGAGCCTGTCGGAACGGTTGCAAGTACAGGGCACAGATTTATCTGTGTGTCCCCTCCTGTAGGAGCATCAGTTTCGATAGATTCTCTGGATAGCTGAAGATTGATTGACCGACCCCCTGGAATGTGGGGAAGGGTTGAAATCCGGGGGCCCACGGACGGATACCTGGATCCACTGACCTCGGGCAGGTCTTTCAATTCACCTGGATTTCAGGTGGGGAGAAGGGAGGCAATTTGGGTCGACACAAATAGCTTCCTGGACCCAAAACCCCAAAGACACCCGAACACACAGGACTCAAGACACACGCGGAATCAAGACACACACGGACTCAAGACACACGCGGACTCAAGACACACACGGACTCAAGACACACGCGGACTCAAGACACACACGGAATCAAGACACACGCGGACTCAAGACACACGCGGAATCAAGACACACACGGACTCAAGACACACGCGGACTCAAGACACACACGGACTCAAGACACACACGGACTCAAGACACACGCGGAATCAAGACACACATGGACACTGACACGATCCCAAGGTGGAGACAAGGGAGGCAATTTGAGGGGACACAAATGGCATCCTGGACTCAATACCCCAGGGATAATGACACGGACACGGATACGGACACTCATAGACTCTAACGGACACGGACACACGGAATCAATACACGTACTCAAGACACACACGGACTCAAGACACACACAGAATCAAGACACACACGGACTCAAGACACTCACAGAATCAAGACACACACGGACTCAAGATACACACGGACTCAAGACACACACAGAATCAAGACACACATGGACACTGACACGATCCCAAGGTGGAGATAAGGGAGGCAATTTGAGGGGACACAAATGGCATCCTGGACTCAAAACCCCAGGGACAATGACATAGACACTGACACGGACACTAACTAACCTAACCTAACCTAACCTAAGACTAACCTAAGACTCTGACGGACACGGGAACATACGGAATCAAGACACACGCGGAAACAAGACACACACTCAGGAGACACACACGAAATCAAGACACATAAGGAATCAAGGCACAGACGGAATCAAGACAAACACGGAATCAAGAAACACAAGGAATCAAGAAACACAAGGAATCAGGACACACACGGAATCAAGACACACACGGAATCAAGACACACACGGAATCAAGACACACACGGAATCAAGAAACACACGGAATCAAGACACACACGGAATCAAGAAACACAAGGAATCAAGGCACACACGGAATCAAGAGACACAAGGAATCAAGACACAAACGGAATCAAGACACACACGGAATCAAGAAACACAAGGAATCAAGACACAAACGGAATCAAGACACACACGGAATCAAGAAACACAAGGAATCAAGGCACAGACGGAATCAAGACACACAAGGAATCAAGACACTCACGGAATCAAGAAACACAAGGAATCAAGGCACAGACGGAATCAAGACACACACGGAATCAAGAAACACAAGGAATCAAGAAACACAAGGAATCAGGACACACACACGGAATCAAGACACACACGGAATCAAGACACACACGGAATCAAGAAACACAAGGAATCAGGACACACACGGAATCAAGACACACACGGAATCAAGACACACACGGAATCTAGACACACACGGAATCAAGAAACACACAGAATCAAGACACACACGGAATCAAGAAACACAAGGAATCAAGGCACACACGGAATCAAGAAACACAAGGAATCAAGACACAAACGGAATCAAGACACACACGGAATCAAGAAACACAAGGAATCAAGGCACACACGGAATCAAGACACACACGGAACCAAGACACACTCGGAATCAAGAAACACAAGGAATCAAGGCACAGACGGAATCAAGACACACAAGGAATCAAGACACACACGTAATCAAGAAACACAAGGAATCAAGGCACAGACGGAATCAAGACACACACGGAATCAAGAAACACAAGGAATCAAGACACAAACGGAATCAAGACACACTCGGAATCAAGAAACACAAGGAATCAAGACACAAACGGAATCAAGACACACACGGAATCAAGAAACACAAGGAATCACGACACACACGGAATCAAGAAACACAAGGAACCAAGGCACAGACGGAATCAAGACACACTCGGAATCAAGACACACACGGAATCAAGACACACACGGAATCAAGAAACACAAGGAATCAAGGCACACACGGAATCAAGAAACACAAGGAATCAAGACACAAACGGATTCAAGACACACACGGAATCAAGACACAAACGGATTCAAGACACACACGGAATCAAGAAACACAAGGAATCAAGAAACACAAGGAATCAAAACTCAACTCAAGACACATAAACGGACAGAGATAACAAATTTAAACATCTAAGGAATGTGCCGTTTTTTTTTATCAAAAAAACAGTTTTAAATTTGTCAACGTGAGAACTGCCAGAAGGTCAATCATCGGCTGTCCAGAGAATCTATCGAACCTGATGCTGCTACAGGAGAGGACAATATGTGCCCTGTAATTGCAACCGTTTCGACAGGCTCGAACGCAGGTCTATCCGGATTAAGAATATGTTCTATCCGACTTGGATAGAACATGTTCAAAGTAACATTTCTAACGTGTAAAGAATGAACCTTTTTTTCAACCTATGCGAGACAAATAATTGAATATGCAGCCCCAGCCTTTTTTCCAGCAGAGCTGAGAGTTATGAGTTACATAACTTCTGGAAAACTACTTGAGCAATTGATTGATGGTTGAGAGGTGGGACCAAAGATCTGAATATCAAACCTAGCAAACACAACTAGGTGAATACAACTAGGTGAGAACAAACTTACAAAAACCCACAGTTGTAGATGCAAACTCCATTCATAATTTTAAAAGTTGATATGACAGGAAAATAGACCAGGAGTCATTGCTTTAAACAACCGGCGGCTATATTGTCAGCGTTCAAAAACTGATGCTCAGTCCTGCAAGTACAAATAGGTGAGTACACTGAAATATGAAACATGTATGTGTTCCTTCTAGACTAACGATCGGGGATTCCTGGATCGAAACCCGGCCAGGCAGGACTGAAATTATTGGTAGCGTTTCCTATCACCTAATGCCTCTGTTCTCCTAGCAGTAAACAGGTATCCAGGAGTTGTGAGCTTCATGTAGGGTTGCATCCTGGTGAGGGTCAGTCAGGGTCAGTTTAGGTGTTCGATCTTGTGAGGTGGGTGTTGGTTAGGTTAGGTTAGGTTAAGTTTGGTTAGGTTAGGTTAGGTTAGGTTAGGTTAAGTTTGGTTAGGTTAGGTTTGGTTAGGTTAGGTTAGGTTAGGTTAAGTTTGGTTAGGTTAGGTTAAGTTTGGTTAGGTTAGGTTAGGTTAGGTTAGGTTAAGTTTGGTTAGGTTAGGTTTGGTTAGGTTACGTTAGGTTAGGTTAGGTTAGGTTAAGTTTGGTTAGGTTAGGTTAAGTTTGGTTAGGTTAGGTTAAGTTTGGTTAGGTTAGGTTAAGTTCGGTTAGGTTAGTTAGGTTAGGTTTGGTTAGGTTTAGGTTAGGTTAGTTAGGTTAGGTTAGGTTAGTTAGGTTAGGTTTGGTTAGGTTAGGTTAGGTTACCTTACCTTGAGGTGCTTCCGGGGCTTAGCGTCCCCGCGGCCCGGTCGTCGACCAGGCCTCCTGGTTGCCGGACTGATCAACCAGGCTGTTGGACGCGGCTGCTCGCAGCCTGACGTATGAGTCACAGCCTGGTTTATCAGGTATCCTTTGGAGGTGCTTATCCAGTTCTCTCTTGAACACTGTGAGGGGTCGGCCAGTTATGCCCCTTATGTGTAGTGGAAGCGTGTTGAACAGTCTCGGACCTCTGATGTTGATAGAGTTCTCTCTCAGAGTACCAGTTGCACCTCTGTTTTTCAACGGGGGTATTCTGCACATCCTGCCATGTCTTCTGGTCTCATGTGATGTTATTTCTGTGTGCAGGTTTGGGACCAGCCCCTAGGTTAGGGTAAGTTTTGGTTAGGTTAGGTTAAGTTTGGTTAGGTTAGGTTAAGTTTGGTTAGGTTAGGTTAAGTTTGGTTAGGTTAGGTTAAGTTTGGTTAGGTTAGTTAGGTTAGGTTTGGTTAGGTTTAGGTTAGGTTAGTTAGGTTAGGTTAGTTAGGTTAGGTTTGTTAGGTTAGGTTAGGTTAGTTAAGTTTGGTTAGGTTAGGTTTGGTTAAGTTAGGTTAGGGTAGGTTTAGGTTAGGTGGTTAGGTTAGGTTAGTTAGGTTAGGTTTGGTTAGGTTAGGTTAGGTTACGTTACGTTACGTTAGTTAGGTTAGGTTAGATTAGTTAGGTTAGGTTAGTTAGGTTAGGTTAGGTTAGGTTAGTTAGGTTAGGTTAGTTAGGTTAGGTTTGGTTAGGTTAGCTTAGTTAGGTAAGTTAGGTAGATTGGGTTTAGGTGTAGGCTAGGTTAGGTTTAGATTAGGTTAGGTTATATTAGGTTTGGTTTTAGATTGTGGTAGGTTATAGGTTAGGGTAGGGTATAGGTTAGGCTAGGTTAAGTTAGGAAATAGGCCAAGAGTTATTGCTATAAACAACTGACGGCTTAAAGGCAGACTCTAAGATTAATGCTCGATCCTCCTGGCACAAATAGGTGAGTACACATATATGTAACATGAATGATGTGTTCCTTCTCGACTCTCAATAAGGGATTCCAGGGTTTGAATCGCGGTCAGGCAGGGCTGTAATTGTTGGTAGCGTTTCCTATCACCCAATGCACCTGTTCACCTTGCAGTAAATAGGTATCCAGGAGTTAGTGAGCTACTACTAGCATCCTGGTGAGTGAGGGTTAGTTTAACCTTGTGGGGTGGGTGTTGGAGACCACTTTATAAGCCTAACATGTATATATAGACTGCCTGTCTGCCTGTCCCCCGACTCAAAGAAGTTATATGTATTGACTCAATGAAGCCTAAGTGAACATAATCCAAGGCCTAAGAGTAGTCATTCGTGCTTAGAAGAGGATTGTTTAGGTTTTATAAATAGCGGCGGGTGGCATTTATAAGCGATTTGTGCGAGATCAATGGCATCCAAACATTTCCATGTTGGTGCAATAGTCCACTTTTGGTTGGTTTGTTTGACTATAAGAACTATCATTAATGGAGAATTGGCTGGTATGTGTGAGTATCCTCCGCCGCAGTTACCATTATCATCACTCACTCACTCACTCACAAGTTATTGGTTACCACTTGTATACAATAACAACGGCCATACTACCACTTAAAGGACACTGCTTCTCGTCCCATTAGCCAAGTTAAGCAACTTTCAATTTGGTTAGTAATTGGATGGGTAACCTGCCTGGTAACACCAACTGCTAGTGCTGCTGATGGCATTCATATTTGGGCAGTCCCTGTGGATCAGTGGTAAGGCACTCACCTCGCGCTTCTCAAGCGATTTCGCCTGGGTTCATATCCTGGCTGGCAGGGGAAGAGCGGATTGACTAGGCACCAATCCTTAACTTAACGATTATCTTCACGAAGCAGTGAATGGGTACCTGGTTGTTAAACGGTTTGTCGGGTTGTGTTCCAGGGAAAATTAACAATGAGTTTGTGTGTACTCACCTAATTGTACTCACCTTATTGTGCTTGCGGGGGTTGAGCTCTGGCTCTTTGGTCCCGCCTCTCAACCGTCAATCAACAGGAGTACTAGTTCCTGAGCCTATTGGGCTCTATCATATCTACACTTGAAACTGTGTATGGAGTCAGCCTCCACCACATCACTTCCTAATGCATTCCATTTGTCAACTACTCTGACACTAAAAAAGTTCTTTCTAATATCTCTGTGTCTCATTTGGGCACTCAGTTTCCACCTGTGTCCCCTAGTACGTGTGCCCCTTGTGTTAAATAGCCTACCTTCATCTACCTTATCGATTCCCATGAGAATCTTGAATGTGGTGATCATGTCCCCCTTAACTCTTCTGTCTTCCAACGAAGTGAGGTTTAATTCCCGTAGTCTCTCCTCGTAGCTCATACCTCTTAGCTCGGGTTCTAGTCTGGTGGCAAACCTTTGAACCTTTTCCAGTTTAGTCTTATGCTTGACTAGATGTGGACTCCATGCTGGAGCGGCATACTTCAGGATTGGTCTGACATATGTGGTATATAATGTTCTCAAAGATTCCTTTCAGTGTGTGTGTATTTTATAAGAAAGAGACACATAAACATGTGTGTGAATGAATATGTACACCAATTAATTGTGAATGGGCTGCCATGTGTGAGTATTAATGTATACTATGGGCCACACTCACTGAAATATGTTGTCTGAGTGTGTACATACGTGTAATTGGAGTGACTTATCCACGTGAATTTATCTGTGTGTGTATATATCCAATATGAGTGATCCTTGTCATAATTGTGACAGTTTCTGCAATTTGACTGTCGAGACTGTATGTATGTTTGTATATATATGTGTGTGTGTGTGTGTGGTGTGTGGGTGTGTGTGTGTGTGTGTGTGTGTGTGTGTGTGTGTGTGTGGTGTGTGTGTGGTGTGTGTGTGTGTGTGTGTGTGTGTGTGTGTGTGTGTGTGTGTGAGTGTGTGTGTGTGTGTGAGTGTGTGTGTATATGTGTGTGTGTGCGCGCGCGCACGAATGTCGCGCTCTGAAATATGTACCTATGATTATTAGAGTATACCATTCGAGAAAAAATGTCTAACTATTTATCGGTCCATTCTCTCTCTGTGCCGGCCTTCCTGCTAAAACTTGTCCACTCATTATGCTGTTGAATATCTATCTCCAATGGTCATTTACCTTTAATTAATATATTATTAAGCAGATAAAGTCCTTTACAAATCTCTTCACCTTTTAAAGCACATATCTTTCTTCTAACATGAGTCACTATAACTCATATACTTTCATCAGTTCCAAACACTTTTCTTATTCCTTCCTAAACATCTTTCCTTATATAACCTATCTCCACAAATTAATATCTTAATGATTAACTAGCAACTCCATGCCTCTCCCTCAGGTCCCCCCTCTGCTGCTCCCTGGGCCCCCACCCCCCTACCAACACCCTACCCCCCAACCGAGGCCCAAATATAACTACCCCTATACCACAATTACCAGAGACCAACCCCCCCCTTCCCCCAACCCCCGCCTAACAGAGAAAATGGCCGCCACAACGCTATACTTACCCAGCCGAACCGTTCGTTCGCGTATGTACTATTTATTGTTGAAAAAACTTAGAATAAAACAAACCGGATTTTCATTCCCTAGTAAACACATATATATATATGTATACAAAACGAGGCCTAGATTAGCACATATTAGGTATTGGATTGCTTGTTTACCATTCACAAACTCATTTGGACACCACACCACACTAAATATTAAATAATACATACCTTTAAACACACACACACACACACACCACACACACACACACACACGCACACACACACACAACACACACACCACACACACACACACACACACACACACACACACACAAACACACACACACACGTCAGTTTGCCTAAATTCTCCAATATTCATTCATGAAACTGCCTCACTGGACTGCAACCTCATCGAATAAGCTGTTATGAATTTCTATCTGTCAACACAAACTCACAACTTCACACGTCAATCATTGCAAATGTTGATAAATAGACACTAACTAACCTTACTACGAGATATAAATACAAGTGCAAAATTTGATTCAGAAGGCAACTCCAGCGTGGCCTAGTCGGATAGAACATGTTCTTAATCCGGATAGACCTGCGTTCGAGCCTGTCGGAACGGTTGCAAGTACAGGGCACAGATTTATCTGTGTGTCCCCTCCTGTAGGAGCATCAGTTTCGATAGATTCTCTGGATAGCTGAAGATTGATTGACCGACCCCCTGGAATGTGGGGAAGGGTTGAAATCCGGGGGCCCACGGACGGATACCTGGATCCACTGACCTCGGGCAGGTCTTTCAATTCACCTGGATTTCAGGTGGGGAGAAGGGAGGCAATTTGGGTCGACACAAATAGCTTCCTGGACCCAAAACCCCAAAGACACCCGAACACACAGGACTCAAGACACACGCGGAATCAAGACACACACGACTCAAGACACACACGGACTCAAGACACACGCGGAATCAAGACACACATGGACACTGACACGATCCCAAGGTGGAGACAAGGGAGGCAATTTGAGGGGACACAAATGGCATCCTGGACTCAATACCCCAGGGATAATGACACGGACACGGATACGGACACTCATAGACTCTAACGGACACGGACACACGGAATCAATACACGTACTCAAGACACACACGGACTCAAGACACACACAGAATCAAGACACACACGGACTCAAGACACTCACAGAATCAAGACACACACGGACTCAAGATACACACGGACTCAAGACACACACAGAATCAAGACACACATGGACACTGACACGATCCCAAGGTGGAGATAAGGGAGGCAATTTGAGGGGACACAAATGGCATCCTGGACTCAAAACCCCAGGGACAATGACATAGACACTGACACGGACACTAACTAACCTAACCTAACCTAACCTAAGACTAACCTAAGACTCTGACGGACACGGGAACATACGGAATCAAGACACACGCGGAAACAAGACACACTCAGGAGACACACACGAAATCAAGACACATAAGGAATCAAGGCACAGACGGAATCAAGACAACACGGAATCAAGAAACACAAGGAATCAAGAAACACAAGGAATCAGGACACACACGGAATCAAGACACACACGGAATCAAGACACACACGGAATCAAGACACACACGGAATCAAGAAACACACGGAATCAAGACACACACGGAATCAAGAAACACAAGGAATCAAGGCACACACGGAATCAAGAGACACAAGGAATCAAGACACAAACGGAATCAAGACACACACGGAATCAAGAAACACAAGGAATCAAGACACAAACGGAATCAAGACACACACGGAATCAAGAAACACAAGGAATCAAGGCACAGACGGAATCAAGACACACAAGGAATCAAGACACTCACGGAATCAAGAAACACAAGGAATCAAGGCACAGACGGAATCAAGACACACACGGAATCAAGAAACACAAGGAATCAAGAAACACAAGGAATCAGGACACACACGGAATCAAGACACACACGGAATCAAGACACACACGGAATCAAGAAACACAAGGAATCAGGACACACACGGAATCAAGACACACACGGAATCAAGACACACACGGAATCAAGACACACACGGAATCAAGAAACACACAGAATCAAGACACACACGGAATCAAGAAACACAAGGAATCAAGGCACACACGGAATCAAGAAACACAAGGAATCAAGACACAAACGGAATCAAGACACACACGGAATCAAGAAACACAAGGAATCAAGGCACACACGGAATCAAGACACACACGGAACCAAGACACACTCGGAATCAAGAAACACAAGGAATCAAGGCACAGACGGAATCAAGACACACAAGGAATCAAGACACACACGTAATCAAGAAACACAAGGAATCAAGGCACAGACGGAATCAAGACACACACGGAATCAAGAAACACAAGGAATCAAGACACAAACGGAATCAAGACACACTCGGAATCAAGAAACACAAGGAATCAAGACACAAACGGAATCAAGACACACACGGAATCAAGAAACACAAGGAATCACGACACACACGGAATCAAGAAACACAAGGAACCAAGGCACAGACGGAATCAAGACACACTCGGAATCAAGACACACACGGAATCAAGACACACACGGAATCAAGAAACACAAGGAATCAAGGCACACACGGAATCAAGAAACACAAGGAATCAAGACACAAACGGATTCAAGACACACACGGAATCAAGACACAAACGGATTCAAGACACACACGGAATCAAGAAACACAAGGAATCAAGAAACACAAGGAATCAAAACTCAACTCAAGACACATACACGGACAGAGATAACAAATTTAAACATCTAAGGAATGTGCCGTTTTTTTTTATCAAAAAAACAGTTTTAAATTTGTCAACGTGAGAACTGCCAGAAGGTCAATCATCGGCTGTCCAGAGAATCTATCGAACCTGATGCTGCTACAGGAGAGGACAATATGTGCCCTGTAATTGCAACCGTTTCGACAGGCTCGAACGCAGGTCTATCCGGATTAAGAATATGTTCTATCCGACTTGGATAGAACATGTTCAAAGTAACATTTCTAACGTGTAAAGAAGAATGAACCTTTTTTTCAACCTATGCGAGACAAATAATTGAATATGCAGCCCCAGCCTTTTTTCCAGCAGAGCTGAGAGTTATGAGTTACATAACTTCTGGAAAACTACTTGAGCAATTGATTGATGGTTGAGAGGTGGGACCAAAGATCTGAATATCAAACCTAGCAAACACAACTAGGTGAATACAACTAGGTGAGAACAAACTTACAAAAACCCACAGTTGTAGATGCAAACTCCATTCATAATTTTAAAAGTTGATATGACAGGAAAATAGACCAGGAGTCATTGCTTTAAACAACCGGCGGCTATATTGTCAGCGTTCAAAAACTGATGCTCAGTCCTGCAAGTACAAATAGGTGAGTACACTGAAATATGAAACATGTATGTGTTCCTTCTAGACTAACGATCGGGGATTCCTGGATCGAAACCCGGCCAGGCAGGACTGAAATTATTGGTAGCGTTTCCTATCACCTAATGCCTCTGTTCTCCTAGCAGTAAACAGGTATCCAGGAGTTGTGAGCTTCATGTAGGGTTGCATCCTGGTGAGGGTCAGTCAGGGTCAGTTTAGGTGTTCGATCTTGTGAGGTGGGTGTTGGTTAGGTTAGGTTAGGTTAAGTTTGGTTAGGTTAGGTTAGGTTAGGTTAGGTTAAGTTTGGTTAGGTTAGGTTTGGTTAGGTTAGGTTAGGTTAGGTTAAGTTTGGTTAGGTTAGGTTAAGTTTGGTTAGGTTAGGTTAGGTTAGGTTAGGTTAAGTTTGGTTAGGTTAGGTTTGGTTAGGTTACGTTAGGTTAGGTTAGGTTAGGTTAAGTTTGGTTAGGTTAGGTTAAGTTTGGTTAGGTTAGGTTTTGGTTAGGTTAGGTTAGGTTAGGTTAGTTTGGTTAGGTTAGGTTAGTTAGTGTTAGGTTAGGTTAGGTTTTGGTTAGGTTAGGTTAGGTTAGGTTAGGTTAGGTTAGGTTAGTTAGTTAGGTTAGGTTAGGTTAGGTTAGTTAGGTTAGGTTAGGTTAGGGTTAGGTTAGGTTAGGTTACCTTACCTTGAGGTGCTTCCGGGGCTTAGCGTCCCCGCGGCCCGGTCGTCGACCAGGCCTCCTGGTTGCCGGACTGATCAACCAGGCTGTTGGACGCGGCTGCTCGCAGCCTGACGTATGAGTCACAGCCTGGTTTATCAGGTATCCTTTGGAGGTGCTTATCCAGTTCTCTCTTGAACACTGTGAGGGGTCGGCCAGTTATGCCCCTTATGTGTAGTGGAAGCGTGTTGAACAGTCTCGGACCTCTGATGTTGATAGAGTTCTCTCTCAGAGTACCAGTTGCACCTCTGTTTTTCAACGGGGGTATTCTGCACATCCTGCCATGTCTTCTGGTCTCATGTGATGTTATTTCTGTGTGCAGGTTTGGGACCAGCCCCTAGGTTAGGGTAAGTTTGGTTAGGTTAGGTTAAGTTTGGTTAGGTTAGGTTAAGTTTGGTTAGGTTAGGTTAAGTTTGGTTAGGTTAGGTTAAGTTTGGTTAGGTTAGTTAGGTTAGGTTTGGTTAGGTTTAGGTTAGGTTAGTTAGGTTAGGTTAGGTTAGTTAGGTTAGGTTTGGTTAGGTTAGGTTAGGTTAGGTTAAGTTTGGTTAGGTTAGGTTTGGTTAAGTTAGGTTAGGGTAGGTTTAGGTTAGGTTAGGTTAGGTTAGGTTAGTTAGGTTAGGTTTGGTTAGGTTAGGTTAGGTTACGTTACGTTACGTTAGTTAGGTTAGGTTAGATTAGTTAGGTTAGGTTAGTTAGGTTAGGTTAGGTTAGGTTAGTTAGGTTAGGTTAGTTAGGTTAGGTTTGGTTAGGTTAGCTTAGTTAGGTAAGTTAGGTAGATTGGGTTTAGGTGTAGGCTAGGTTAGGTTTAGATTAGGTTAGGTTATATTAGGTTTGGTTTTAGATTGTGGTAGGTTATAGGTTAGGGTAGGGTATAGGTTAGGCTAGGTTAAGTTAGGAAATAGGCCAAGAGTTATTGCTATAAACAACTGACGGCTTAAAGGCAGACTCTAAGATTAATGCTCGATCCTCCTGGCACAAATAGGTGAGTACACATATATGTAACATGAATGATGTGTTCCTTCTCGACTCTCAATAAGGGATTCCAGGGTTTGAATCGCGGTCAGGCAGGGCTGTAATTGTTGGTAGCGTTTCCTATCACCCAATGCACCTGTTCACCTTGCAGTAAATAGGTATCCAGGAGTTAGTGAGCTACTAGCATCCTGGTGAGTGAGGGTTAGTTTAACCTTGTGGGGTGGGTGTTGGAGACCACTTTATAAGCCTAACATGTATATATAGACTGCCTGTCTGCCTGTCCCCCGACTCAAAGAAGTTATATGTATTGACTCAATGAAGCCTAAGTGAACATAATCCAAGGCCTAAGAGTAGTCATTCGTGCTTAGAAGAGGATTGTTTAGGTTTTATAAATAGCGGCGGGTGGCATTTATAAGCGATTTGTGCGAGATCAATGGCATCCAAACATTTCCATGTTGGTGCAATAGTCCACTTTTGGTTGGTTTGTTTGACTATAAGAACTATCATTAATGGAGAATTGGCTGGTATGTGTGAGTATCCTCCGCCGCAGTTACCATTATCATCACTCACTCACTCACTCACAAGTTATTGGTTACCACTTGTATACAATAACAACGGCCATACTACCACTTAAAGGACACTGCTTCTCGTCCCATTAGCCAAGTTAAGCAACTTTCAATTTGGTTAGTAATTGGATGGGTAACCTGCCTGGTAACACCAACTGCTAGTGCTGCTGATGGCATTCATATTTGGGCAGTCCCTGTGGATCAGTGGTAAGGCACTCACCTCGCGCTTCTCAAGCGATTTCGCCTGGGTTCATATCCTGGCTGGCAGGGGAAGAGCGGATTGACTAGGCACCAATCCTTAACTTAACGATTATCTTCACGAAGCAGTGAATGGGTACCTGGTTGTTAAACGGTTTGTCGGGTTGTGTTCCAGGGAAAATTAACAATGAGTTTGTGTGTACTCACCTAATTGTACTCACCTTATTGTGCTTGCGGGGGTTGAGCTCTGGCTCTTTGGTCCCGCCTCTCAACCGTCAATCAACAGGAGTACTAGTTCCTGAGCCTATTGGGCTCTATCATATCTACACTTGAAACTGTGTATGGAGTCAGCCTCCACCACATCACTTCCTAATGCATTCCATTTGTCAACTACTCTGACACTAAAAAAGTTCTTTCTAATATCTCTGTGTCTCATTTGGGCACTCAGTTTCCACCTGTGTCCCCTAGTACGTGTGCCCCTTGTGTTAAATAGCCTACCTTCATCTACCTTATCGATTCCCATGAGAATCTTGAATGTGGTGATCATGTCCCCCTTAACTCTTCTGTCTTCCAACGAAGTGAGGTTTAATTCCCGTAGTCTCTCCTCGTAGCTCATACCTCTTAGCTCGGGTTCTAGTCTGGTGGCAAACCTTTGAACCTTTTCCAGTTTAGTCTTATGCTTGACTAGATGTGGACTCCATGCTGGAGCGGCATACTTCAGGATTGGTCTGACATATGTGGTATATAATGTTCTCAAAGATTCCTTTCAGTGTGTGTGTATTTTATAAGAAAGAGACACATAAACATGTGTGTGAATGAATATGTACACCAATTAATTGTGAATGGGCTGCCATGTGTGAGTATTAATGTATACTATGGGCCACACTCACTGAAATATGTTGTCTGAGTGTGTACATACGTGTAATTGGAGTGACTTATCCACGTGAATTTATCTGTGTGTGTATATATCCAATATGAGTGATCCTTGTCATAATTGTGACAGTTTCTGCAATTTGACTGTCGAGACTGTATGTATGTTTGTATATATATGTGTGTGTGTGTGTGTGTGTGTGTGTGTGTGTGTGTGTGTGTGTGTGTGTGTGTGTGTGTGTGTGTGTGTGTGTGTGTGTGTGTGTGTGTGTGTGTGTGTGTGTGTGTGTGTGTGTGTGTGTGTGTGTGTGTGTGTGTGTGTGTGTGAGTGTGTGTGTATATGTGTGTGTGTGCGCGCGCGCACGAATGTCGCGCTCTGAAATATGTACCTATGATTATTAGAGTATACCATTCGAGAAAAAATGTCTAACTATTTATCGGTCCATTCTCTCTCTGTGCCGGCCTTCCTGCTAAAACTTGTCCACTCATTATGCTGTTGAATATCTATCTCCAATGGTCATTTACCTTTAATTAATATATTATTAAGCAGATAAAGTCCTTTACAAATCTCTTCACCTTTTAAAGCACATATCTTTCTTCTAACATGAGTCACTATAACTCATATACTTTCATCAGTTCCAAACACTTTTCTTATTCCTTCCTAAACATCTTTCCTTATATAACCTATCTCCACAAATTAATATCTTAATGATTAACTAGCAACTCCATGCCTCTCCCTCAGGTCCCCCCTCTGCTGCTCCCTGGGCCCCCACCCCCCTACCAACACCCTACCCCCCAACCGAGGCCCAAATATAACTACCCCTATACCACAATTACCAGAGACCAACCCCCCCCTTCCCCCAACCCCCGCCTAACAGAGAAAATGGCCGCCACAACGCTATACTTACCCAGCCGAACCGTTCGTTCGCGTATGTACTATTTATTGTTGAAAAAACTTAGAATAAAACAAACCGGATTTTCATTCCCTAGTAAACACATATATATATATGTATACAAAACGAGGCCTAGATTAGCACATATTAGGTATTGGATTGCTTGTTTACCATTCACAAACTCATTTGGACACACACACCACACTAAATATTAAATAATACATACCTTTAAACACACACACCACACACACACACACACACACACACACACACACACACACACACCACACACACACACACACACACACACACACACACACACACACAAACACACACACACACACGTCAGTTTGCCTAAATTCTCCAATATTCATTCATGAAACTGCCTCACTGGACTGCAACCTCATCGAATAAGCTGTTATGAATTTCTATCTGTCAACACAAACTCACAACTTCACACGTCAATCATTGCAAATGTTGATAAATAGACACTAACTAACCTTACTACGAGATATAAATACAAGTGCAAAATTTGATTCAGAAGGCAACTCCAGCGTGGCCTAGTCGGATAGAACATGTTCTTAATCCGGATAGACCTGCGTTCGAGCCTGTCGGAACGGTTGCAAGTACAGGGCACAGATTTATCTGTGTGTCCCCTCCTGTAGGAGCATCAGTTTCGATAGATTCTCTGGATAGCTGAAGATTGATTGACCGACCCCCTGGAATGTGGGGAAGGGTTGAAATCCGGGGGCCCACGGACGGATACCTGGATCCACTGACCTCGGGCAGGTCTTTCAATTCACCTGGATTTCAGGTGGGGAGAAGGGAGGCAATTTGGGTCGACACAAATAGCTTCCTGGACCCAAAACCCCAAAGACACCCGAACACACAGGACTCAAGACACACGCGGAATCAAGACACACACGGACTCAAGACACACACGGACTCAAGACACACGCGGAATCAAGACACACATGGACACTGACACGATCCCAAGGTGGAGACAAGGGAGGCAATTTGAGGGGACACAAATGGCATCCTGGACTCAATACCCCAGGGATAATGACACGGACACGGATACGGACACTCATAGACTCTAACGGACACGGACACACGGAATCAATACACGTACTCAAGACACACACGGACTCAAGACACACACAGAATCAAGACACACACGGACTCAAGACACTCACAGAATCAAGACACACACGGACTCAAGATACACACGGACTCAAGACACACACAGAATCAAGACACACATGGACACTGACACGATCCCAAGGTGGAGATAAGGGAGGCAATTTGAGGGGACACAAATGGCATCCTGGACTCAAAACCCCAGGGACAATGACATAGACACTGACACGGACACTAACTAACCTAACCTAACCTAACCTAAGACTAACCTAAGACTCTGACGGACACGGGAACATACGGAATCAAGACACACGCGGAAACAAGACACACTCAGGAGACACACACGAAATCAAGACACATAAGGAATCAAGGCACAGACGGAATCAAGACAAACACGGAATCAAGAAACACAAGGAATCAAGAAACACAAGGAATCAGGACACACACGGAATCAAGACACACACGGAATCAAGACACACACGGAATCAAGACACACACGGAATCAAGAAACACACGGAATCAAGACACACACGGAATCAAGAAACACAAGGAATCAAGGCACACACGGAATCAAGAGACACAAGGAATCAAGACACAAACGGAATCAAGACACACACGGAATCAAGAAACACAAGGAATCAAGACACAAACGGAATCAAGACACACACGGAATCAAGAAACACAAGGAATCAAGGCACAGACGGAATCAAGACACACAAGGAATCAAGACACTCACGGAATCAAGAAACACAAGGAATCAAGGCACAGACGGAATCAAGACACACACGGAATCAAGAAACACAAGGAATCAAGAAACACAAGGAATCAGGACACACACGGAATCAAGACACACACGGAATCAAGACACACACGGAATCAAGAAACACAAGGAATCAGGACACACACGGAATCAAGACACACACGGAATCAAGACACACACGGAATCAGACACACACGGAATCAAGAAACACACAGAATCAAGACACACACGGAATCAAGAAACACAAGGAATCAAGGCACACACGGAATCAAGAAACACAAGGAATCAAGACACAAACGGAATCAAGACACACACGGAATCAAGAAACACAAGGAATCAAGGCACACACGGAATCAAGACACACACGGAACCAAGACACACTCGGAATCAAGAAACACAAGGAATCAAGGCACAGACGGAATCAAGACACACAAGGAATCAAGACACACACGTAATCAAGAAACACAAGGAATCAAGGCACAGACGGAATCAAGACACACACGGAATCAAGAAACACAAGGAATCAAGACACAAACGGAATCAAGACACACTCGGAATCAAGAAACACAAGGAATCAAGACACAAACGGAATCAAGACACACACGGAATCAAGAAACACAAGGAATCACGACACACACGGAATCAAGAAACACAAGGAACCAAGGCACAGACGGAATCAAGACACACTCGGAATCAAGACACACACGGAATCAAGACACACACGGAATCAAGAAACACAAGGAATCAAGGCACACACGGAATCAAGAAACACAAGGAATCAAGACACAAACGGATTCAAGACACACACGGAATCAAGACACAAACGGATTCAAGACACACACGGAATCAAGAAACACAAGGAATCAAGAAACACAAGGAATCAAAACTCAACTCAAGACACATACACGGACAGAGATAACAAATTTAAACATCTAAGGAATGTGCCGTTTTTTTTTATCAAAAAAACAGTTTTAAATTTGTCAACGTGAGAACTGCCAGAAGGTCAATCATCGGCTGTCCAGAGAATCTATCGAACCTGATGCTGCTACAGGAGAGGACAATATGTGCCCTGTAATTGCAACCGTTTCGACAGGCTCGAACGCAGGTCTATCCGGATTAAGAATATGTTCTATCCGACTTGGATAGAACATGTTCAAAGTAACATTTCTAACGTGTAAAGAAGAATGAACCTTTTTTTCAACCTATGCGAGACAAATAATTGAATATGCAGCCCCAGCCTTTTTTCCAGCAGAGCTGAGAGTTATGAGTTACATAACTTCTGGAAAACTACTTGAGCAATTGATTGATGGTTGAGAGGTGGGACCAAAGATCTGAATATCAAACCTAGCAAACACAACTAGGTGAATACAACTAGGTGAGAACAAACTTACAAAAACCCACAGTTGTAGATGCAAACTCCATTCATAATTTTAAAAGTTGATATGACAGGAAAATAGACCAGGAGTCATTGCTTTAAACAACCGGCGGCTATATTGTCAGCGTTCAAAAACTGATGCTCAGTCCTGCAAGTACAAATAGGTGAGTACACTGAAATATGAAACATGTATGTGTTCCTTCTAGACTAACGATCGGGGATTCCTGGATCGAAACCCGGCCAGGCAGGACTGAAATTATTGGTAGCGTTTCCTATCACCTAATGCCTCTGTTCTCCTAGCAGTAAACAGGTATCCAGGAGTTGTGAGCTTCATGTAGGGTTGCATCCTGGTGAGGGTCAGTCAGGGTCAGTTTAGGTGTTCGATCTTGTGAGGTGGGTGTTGGTTAGGTTAGGTTAGGTTAAGTTTGGTTAGGTTAGGTTAGGTTAGGTTAGGTTAAGTTTGGTTAGGTTAGGTTTGGTTAGGTTAGGTTAGGTTAGGTTAAGTTTGGTTAGGTTAGGTTAAGTTTGGTTAGGTTAGGTTAGGTTAGGTTAGGTTAAGTTTGGTTAGGTTAGGTTTGGTTAGGTTACGTTAGGTTAGGTTAGGTTAGGTTAAGTTTGGTTAGGTTAGGTTAAGTTTGGTTAGGTTAGGTTAAGTTTGGTTAGGTTAGGTTAAGTTTGGTTAGGTTAGTTAGGTTAGGTTTGGTTAGGTTTAGGTTAGGTTAGTTAGGTTAGGTTAGGTTAGTTAGGTTAGGTTTGGTTAGGTTAGGTTAGGTTACCTTACCTTGAGGTGCTTCCGGGGCTTAGCGTCCCCGCGGCCCGGTCGTCGACCAGGCCTCCTGGTTGCCGGACTGATCAACCAGGCTGTTGGACGCGGCTGCTCGCAGCCTGACGTATGAGTCACAGCCTGGTTTATCAGGTATCCTTTGGAGGTGCTTATCCAGTTCTCTCTTGAACACTGTGAGGGGTCGGCCAGTTATGCCCCTTATGTGTAGTGGAAGCGTGTTGAACAGTCTCGGACCTCTGATGTTGATAGAGTTCTCTCTCAGAGTACCAGTTGCACCTCTGTTTTTCAACGGGGGTATTCTGCACATCCTGCCATGTCTTCTGGTCTCATGTGATGTTATTTCTGTGTGCAGGTTTGGGACCAGCCCCTAGGTTAGGGTAAGTTTGGTTAGGTTAGGTTAAGTTTGGTTAGGTTAGGTTAAGTTTGGTTAGGTTAGGTTAAGTTTGGTTAGGTTAGGTTAAGTTTGGTTAGGTTAGTTAGGTTAGGTTTGGTTAGGTTTAGGTTAGGTTAGTTAGGTTAGGTTAGGTTAGTTAGGTTAGGTTTGGTTAGGTTAGGTTAGGTTAGGTTAAGTTTGGTTAGGTTAGGTTTGGTTAAGTTAGGTTAGGGTAGGTTTAGGTTAGGTTAGGTTAGGTTAGGTTAGTTAGGTTAGGTTTGGTTAGGTTAGGTTAGGTTACGTTACGTTACGTTAGTTAGGTTAGGTTAGATTAGTTAGGTTAGGTTAGTTAGGTTAGGTTAGGTTAGGTTAGTTAGGTTAGGTTAGTTAGGTTAGGTTTGGTTAGGTTAGCTTAGTTAGGTAAGTTAGGTAGATTGGGTTTAGGTGTAGGCTAGGTTAGGTTTAGATTAGGTTAGGTTATATTAGGTTTGGTTTTAGATTGTGGTAGGTTATAGGTTAGGGTAGGGTATAGGTTAGGCTAGGTTAAGTTAGGAAATAGGCCAAGAGTTATTGCTATAAACAACTGACGGCTTAAAGGCAGACTCTAAGATTAATGCTCGATCCTCCTGGCACAAATAGGTGAGTACACATATATGTAACATGAATGATGTGTTCCTTCTCGACTCTCAATAAGGGATTCCAGGGTTTGAATCGCGGTCAGGCAGGGCTGTAATTGTTGGTAGCGTTTCCTATCACCCAATGCACCTGTTCACCTTGCAGTAAATAGGTATCCAGGAGTTAGTGAGCTACTAGCATCCTGGTGAGTGAGGGTTAGTTTAACCTTGTGGGGTGGGTGTTGGAGACCACTTTATAAGCCTAACATGTATATATAGACTGCCTGTCTGCCTGTCCCCCGACTCAAAGAAGTTATATGTATTGACTCAATGAAGCCTAAGTGAACATAATCCAAGGCCTAAGAGTAGTCATTCGTGCTTAGAAGAGGATTGTTTAGGTTTTATAAATAGCGGCGGGTGGCATTTATAAGCGATTTGTGCGAGATCAATGGCATCCAAACATTTCCATGTTGGTGCAATAGTCCACTTTTGGTTGGTTTGTTTGACTATAAGAACTATCATTAATGGAGAATTGGCTGGTATGTGTGAGTATCCTCCGCCGCAGTTACCATTATCATCACTCACTCACTCACTCACAAGTTATTGGTTACCACTTGTATACAATAACAACGGCCATACTACCACTTAAAGGACACTGCTTCTCGTCCCATTAGCCAAGTTAAGCAACTTTCAATTTGGTTAGTAATTGGATGGGTAACCTGCCTGGTAACACCAACTGCTAGTGCTGCTGATGGCATTCATATTTGGGCAGTCCCTGTGGATCAGTGGTAAGGCACTCACCTCGCGCTTCTCAAGCGATTTCGCCTGGGTTCATATCCTGGCTGGCAGGGGAAGAGCGGATTGACTAGGCACCAATCCTTAACTTAACGATTATCTTCACGAAGCAGTGAATGGGTACCTGGTTGTTAAACGGTTTGTCGGGTTGTGTTCCAGGGAAAATTAACAATGAGTTTGTGTGTACTCACCTAATTGTACTCACCTTATTGTGCTTGCGGGGGTTGAGCTCTGGCTCTTTGGTCCCGCCTCTCAACCGTCAATCAACAGGAGTACTAGTTCCTGAGCCTATTGGGCTCTATCATATCTACACTTGAAACTGTGTATGGAGTCAGCCTCCACCACATCACTTCCTAATGCATTCCATTTGTCAACTACTCTGACACTAAAAAAGTTCTTTCTAATATCTCTGTGTCTCATTTGGGCACTCAGTTTCCACCTGTGTCCCCTAGTACGTGTGCCCCTTGTGTTAAATAGCCTACCTTCATCTACCTTATCGATTCCCATGAGAATCTTGAATGTGGTGATCATGTCCCCCTTAACTCTTCTGTCTTCCAACGAAGTGAGGTTTAATTCCCGTAGTCTCTCCTCGTAGCTCATACCTCTTAGCTCGGGTTCTAGTCTGGTGGCAAACCTTTGAACCTTTTCCAGTTTAGTCTTATGCTTGACTAGATGTGGACTCCATGCTGGAGCGGCATACTTCAGGATTGGTCTGACATATGTGGTATATAATGTTCTCAAAGATTCCTTTCAGTGTGTGTGTATTTTATAAGAAAGAGACACATAAACATGTGTGTGAATGAATATGTACACCAATTAATTGTGAATGGGCTGCCATGTGTGAGTATTAATGTATACTATGGGCCACACTCACTGAAATATGTTGTCTGAGTGTGTACATACGTGTAATTGGAGTGACTTATCCACGTGAATTTATCTGTGTGTGTATATATCCAATATGAGTGATCCTTGTCATAATTGTGACAGTTTCTGCAATTTGACTGTCGAGACTGTATGTATGTTTGTATATATATATGTGTGTGTGTGTGTGTGTGTGTGTGTGTGTGTGTGTGTGTGTGTGTGTGTGTGTGTGTGTGTGTGTGTGTGTGTGTGTGTGTGTGTGTGTGTGTGTGTGTGTGTGTGTGTGTGAGTGTGTGTGTGTGTGTGAGTGTGTGTGTATATGTGTGTGTGTGCGCGCGCGCACGAATGTCGCGCTCTGAAATATGTACCTATGATTATTAGAGTATACCATTCGAGAAAAAATGTCTAACTATTTATCGGTCCATTCTCTCTCTGTGCCGGCCTTCCTGCTAAAACTTGTCCACTCATTATGCTGTTGAATATCTATCTCCAATGGTCATTTACCTTTAATTAATATATTATTAAGCAGATAAAGTCCTTTACAAATCTCTTCACCTTTTAAAGCACATATCTTTCTTCTAACATGAGTCACTATAACTCATATACTTTCATCAGTTCCAAACACTTTTCTTATTCCTTCCTAAACATCTTTCCTTATATAACCTATCTCCACAAATTAATATCTTAATGATTAACTAGCAACTCCATGCCTCTCCCTCAGGTCCCCCCTCTGCTGCTCCCTGGGCCCCACCCCCCTACCAACACCCTACCCTACCCCCCAACCGAGGCCCAAATATAACTACCCCTATACCACAATTACCAGAGACCAACCCCCCCCTTCCCCCAACCCCCGCCTAACAGAGAAAATGGCCGCCACAACGCTATACTTACCCAGCCGAACCGTTCGTTCGCGTATGTACTATTTATTGTTGAAAAAACTTAGAATAAAACAAACCGGATTTTCATTCCCTAGTAAACACATATATATATATGTATACAAAACGAGGCCTAGATTAGCACATATTAGGTATTGGATTGCTTGTTTACCATTCACAAACTCATTTGGACACACACACCACACTAAATATTAAATAATACATACCTTTAAACACACACACACACACACACACACACACACACACACCACACACACACACACACACACACACACACACACACACACACACACACACACACACACAAACACACACACACACACGTCAGTTTGCCTAAATTCTCCAATATTCATTCATGAAACTGCCTCACTGGACTGCAACCTCATCGAATAAGCTGTTATGAATTTCTATCTGTCAACACAAACTCACAACTTCACACGTCAATCATTGCAAATGTTGATAAATAGACACTAACTAACCTTACTACGAGATATAAATACAAGTGAAAATTTGATTCAGAAGGCAACTCCAGCGTGGCCTAGTCGGATAGAACATGTTCTTAATCCGGATAGACCTGCGTTCGAGCCTGTCGGAACGGTTGCAAGTACAGGGCACAGATTTATCTGTGTGTCCCCTCCTGTAGGAGCATCAGTTTCGATAGATTCTCTGGATAGCTGAAGATTGATTGACCGACCCCCTGGAATGTGGGGAAGGGTTGAAATCCGGGGGCCCACGGACGGATACCTGGATCCACTGACCTCGGGCAGGTCTTTCAATTCACCTGGATTTCAGGTGGGGAGAAGGGAGGCAATTTGGGTCGACACAAATAGCTTCCTGGACCCAAAACCCCAAAGACACCCGAACACACGGACTCAAGACACACGCGGAATCAAGACACACACGGACTCAAGACACACACGGACTCAAGACACACGCGGAATCAAGACACACATGGACACTGACACGATCCCAAGGTGGAGACAAGGGAGGCAATTTGAGGGGACACAAATGGCATCCTGGACTCAATACCCCAGGGATAATGACACGGACACGGATACGGACACTCATAGACTCTAACGGACACGGACACACGGAATCAATACACGTACTCAAGACACACACGGACTCAAGACACACACAGAATCAAGACACACACGGACTCAAGACACTCACAGAATCAAGACACACACGGACTCAAGATACACACGGACTCAAGACACACACAGAATCAAGACACACATGGACACTGACACGATCCCAAGGTGGAGATAAGGGAGGCAATTTGAGGGGACACAAATGGCATCCTGGACTCAAAACCCCAGGGACAATGACATAGACACTGACACGGACACTAACTAACCTAACCTAACCTAACCTAAGACTAACCTAAGACTCTGACGGACACGGGAACATACGGAATCAAGACACACGCGGAAACAAGACACACTCAGGAGACACACACGAAATCAAGACACATAAGGAATCAAGGCACAGACGGAATCAAGACAAACACGGAATCAAGAACACAAGGAATCAAGAAACACAAGGAATCAGGACACACACGGAATCAAGACACACACGGAATCAAGACACACACGGAATCAAGACACACACGGAATCAAGAAACACACGGAATCAAGACACACACGGAATCAAGAAACACAAGGAATCAAGGCACACACGGAATCAAGAGACACAAGGAATCAAGACACAAACGGAATCAAGACACACACGGAATCAAGAAACACAAGGAATCAAGACACAAACGGAATCAAGACACACACGGAATCAAGAAACACAAGGAATCAAGGCACAGACGGAATCAAGACACACAAGGAATCAAGACACTCACGGAATCAAGAAACACAAGGAATCAAGGCACAGACGGAATCAAGACACACACGGAATCAAGAAACACAAGGAATCAAGAAACACAAGGAATCAGGACACACACGGAATCAAGACACACACGGAATCAAGACACACACGGAATCAAGAAACACAAGGAATCAGGACACACACGGAATCAAGACACACACGGAATCAAGACACACACGGAATCAAGACACACACGGAATCAAGAAACACACAGAATCAAGACACACACGGAATCAAGAAACACAAGGAATCAAGGCACACACGGAATCAAGAAACACAAGGAATCAAGACACAAACGGAATCAAGACACACACGGAATCAAGAAACACAAGGAATCAAGGCACACACGGAATCAAGACAACACGGAACCAAGACACACTCGGAATCAAGAAACACAAGGAATCAAGGCACAGACGGAATCAAGACACACAAGGAATCAAGACACACACGTAATCAAGAAACACAAGGAATCAAGGCACAGACGGAATCAAGACACACACGGAATCAAGAAACACAAGGAATCAAGACACAAACGGAATCAAGACACACTCGGAATCAAGAAACACAAGGAATCAAGACACAAACGGAATCAAGACACACACGGAATCAAGAAACACAAGGAATCACGACACACACGGAATCAAGAAACACAAGGAACCAAGGCACAGACGGAATCAAGACACACTCGGAATCAAGACACACACGGAATCAAGACACACACGGAATCAAGAAACACAAGGAATCAAGGCACACACGGAATCAAGAAACACAAGGAATCAAGACACAAACGGATTCAAGACACACACGGAATCAAGACACAAACGGATTCAAGACACACACGGAATCAAGAAACACAAGGAATCAAGAAACACAAGGAATCAAAACTCAACTCAAGACACATAAACGGACAGAGATAACAAATTTAAACATCTAAGGAATGTGCCGTTTTTTTTTTATCAAAAAAACAGTTTTAAATTTGTCAACGTGAGAACTGCCAGAAGGTCAATCATCGGCTGTCCAGAGAATCTATCGAACCTGATGCTGCTACAGGAGAGGACAATATGTGCCCTGTAATTGCAACCGTTTCGACAGGCTCGAACGCAGGTCTATCCGGATTAAGAATATGTTCTATCCGACTTGGATAGAACATGTTCAAAGTAACATTTCTAACGTGTAAAGAAGAATGAACCTTTTTTTCAACCTATGCGAGACAAATAATTGAATATGCAGCCCCAGCCTTTTTTCCAGCAGAGCTGAGAGTTATGAGTTACATAACTTCTGGAAAACTACTTGAGCAATTGATTGATGGTTGAGAGGTGGGACCAAAGATCTGAATATCAAACCTAGCAAACACAACTAGGTGAATACAACTAGGTGAGAACAAACTTACAAAAACCCACAGTTGTAGATGCAAACTCCATTCATAATTTTAAAAGTTGATATGACAGGAAAATAGACCAGGAGTCATTGCTTTAAACAACCGGCGGCTATATTGTCAGCGTTCAAAAACTGATGCTCAGTCCTGCAAGTACAAATAGGTGAGTACACTGAAATATGAAACATGTATGTGTTCCTTCTAGACTAACGATCGGGGATTCCTGGATCGAAACCCGGCCAGGCAGGACTGAAATTATTGGTAGCGTTTCCTATCACCTAATGCCTCTGTTCTCCTAGCAGTAAACAGGTATCCAGGAGTTGTGAGCTTCATGTAGGGTTGCATCCTGGTGAGGGTCAGTCAGGGTCAGTTTAGGTGTTCGATCTTGTGAGGTGTTGGTTAGGTTAGGTTAGGTTGTTTGGTTGTTAGGTTAGGTTAGGTTAGGTTAAGTTTGGTTAGGTTAGGTTTTAGGTTAGGTTAGGTTAGGTTAAGTTTGGTTAGGTTAGGTTAAGTTTGGTTAGGTTAGGTTATAGGTTAGGTTAGTTGGTTAGGTTAGGTTTGGTTAGGTTACGTTAGGTTTGGTTAGGTTAGGTTAAGTTTGGTTAGGTTAGGTTAAGTTTGGTTAGGTTAGGTTAAGTTTGGTTAGGTTAGGTTAGTTAGGTTAGTTAAGTTGGTTAGGTTAGGTTTGGTTAGGTTACGTTAGGTTAGGTTAGGAAGTTTGGTTAGGTTAGGTTAAGTTTGGTTAGGTTAGGTTAAGTTTGGTTAGGTTAGGTTAAGTTTGGTTAGGTTAGTTAGGTTAGGTTTGGTTAGGTTTAGGTTAGGTTAGTTAGGTTAGGTTAGGTTAGTTAGGTTAGGTTTGGTTAGGTTAGGTTAGGTTACCTTACCTTGAGGTGCTTCCGGGGCTTAGCGTCCCCGCGGCCCGGTCGTCGACCAGGCCTCCTGGTTGCCGGACTGATCAACCAGGCTGTTGGACGCGGCTGCTCGCAGCCTGACGTATGAGTCACAGCCTGGTTTATCAGGTATCCTTTGGAGGTGCTTATCCAGTTCTCTCTTGAACACTGTGAGGGGTCGGCCAGTTATGCCCCTTATGTGTAGTGGAAGCGTGTTGAACAGTCTCGGACCTCTGATGTTGATAGAGTTCTCTCTCAGAGTACCAGTTGCACCTCTGTTTTTCAACGGGGGTATTCTGCACATCCTGCCATGTCTTCTGGTCTCATGTGATGTTATTTCTGTGTGCAGGTTTGGGACCAGCCCCTAGGTTAGGGTAAGTTTGGTTAGGTTAGGTTAAGTTTGGTTAGGTTAGGTTAAGTTTGGTTAGGTTAGGTTAAGTTTGGTTAGGTTAGGTTAAGTTTGGTTAGGTTAGTTAGGTTAGGTTTGGTTAGGTTTAGGTTAGGTTAGTTAGGTTAGGTTAGGTTAGTTAGGTTAGGTTTGGTTAGGTTAGGTTAGGTTAGGTTAAGTTTGGTTAGGTTAGGTTTGGTTAAGTTAGGTTAGGGTAGGTTTAGGTTAGGTTAGGTTAGGTTAGGTTAGTTAGGTTAGGTTTGGTTAGGTTAGGTTAGGTTACGTTACGTTACGTTAGTTAGGTTAGGTTAGATTAGTTAGGTTAGGTTAGTTAGGTTAGGTTAGGTTAGGTTAGTTAGGTTAGGTTAGTTAGGTTAGGTTTGGTTAGGTTAGCTTAGTTAGGTAAGTTAGGTAGATTGGGTTTAGGTGTAGGCTAGGTTAGGTTTAGATTAGGTTAGGTTATATTAGGTTTGGTTTTAGATTGTGGTAGGTTATAGGTTAGGGTAGGGTATCGGTTAGGCTAGGTTAAGTTAGGAAATAGGCCAAGAGTTATTGCTATAAACAACTGACGGCTTAAAGGCAGACTCTAAGATTAATGCTCGATCCTCCTGGCACAAATAGGTGAGTACACATATATGTAACATGAATGATGTGTTCCTTCTCGACTCTCAATAAGGGATTCCAGGGTTTGAATCGCGGTCAGGCAGGGCTGTAATTGTTGGTAGCGTTTCCTATCACCCAATGCACCTGTTCACCTTGCAGTAAATAGGTATCCAGGAGTTAGTGAGCTACTAGCATCCTGGTGAGTGAGGGTTAGTTTAACCTTGTGGGGTGGGTGTTGGAGACCACTTTATAAGCCTAACATGTATATATAGACTGCCTGTCTGCCTGTCCCCCGACTCAAAGAAGTTATATGTATTGACTCAATGAAGCCTAAGTGAACATAATCCAAGGCCTAAGAGTAGTCATTCGTGCTTAGAAGAGGATTGTTTAGGTTTTATAAATAGCGGCGGGTGGCATTTATAAGCGATTTGTGCGAGATCAATGGCATCCAAACATTTCCATGTTGGTGCAATAGTCCACTTTTGGTTGGTTTGTTTGACTATAAGAACTATCATTAATGGAGAATTGGCTGGTATGTGTGAGTATCCTCCGCCGCAGTTACCATTATCATCACTCACTCACTCACTCACAAGTTATTGGTTACCACTTGTATACAATAACAACGGCCATACTACCACTTAAAGGACACTGCTTCTCGTCCCATTAGCCAAGTTAAGCAACTTTCAATTTGGTTAGTAATTGGATGGGTAACCTGCCTGGTAACACCAACTGCTAGTGCTGCTGATGGCATTCATATTTGGGCAGTCCCTGTGGATCAGTGGTAAGGCACTCACCTCGCGCTTCTCAAGCGATTTCGCCTGGGTTCATATCCTGGCTGGCAGGGGAAGAGCGGATTGACTAGGCACCAATCCTTAACTTAACGATTATCTTCACGAAGCAGTGAATGGGTACCTGGTTGTTAAACGGTTTGTCGGGTTGTGTTCCAGGGAAAATTAACAATGAGTTTGTGTGTACTCACCTAATTGTACTCACCTTATTGTGCTTGCGGGGGTTGAGCTCTGGCTCTTTGGTCCCGCCTCTCAACCGTCAATCAACAGGAGTACTAGTTCCTGAGCCTATTGGGCTCTATCATATCTACACTTGAAACTGTGTATGGAGTCAGCCTCCACCACATCACTTCCTAATGCATTCCATTTGTCAACTACTCTGACACTAAAAAAGTTCTTTCTAATATCTCTGTGTCTCATTTGGGCACTCAGTTTCCACCTGTGTCCCCTAGTACGTGTGCCCCTTGTGTTAAATAGCCTACCTTCATCTACCTTATCGATTCCCATGAGAATCTTGAATGTGGTGATCATGTCCCCCTTAACTCTTCTGTCTTCCAACGAAGTGAGGTTTAATTCCCGTAGTCTCTCCTCGTAGCTCATACCTCTTAGCTCGGGTTCTAGTCTGGTGGCAAACCTTTGAACCTTTTCCAGTTTAGTCTTATGCTTGACTAGATGTGGACTCCATGCTGGAGCGGCATACTTCAGGATTGGTCTGACATATGTGGTATATAATGTTCTCAAAGATTCCTTTCAGTGTGTGTGTATTTTATAAGAAAGAGACACATAAACATGTGTGTGAATGAATATGTACACCAATTAATTGTGAATGGGCTGCCATGTGTGAGTATTAATGTATACTATGGGCCACACTCACTGAAATATGTTGTCTGAGTGTGTACATACGTGTAATTGGAGTGACTTATCCACGTGAATTTATCTGTGTGTGTATATATCCAATATGAGTGATCCTTGTCATAATTGTGACAGTTTCTGCAATTTGACTGTCGAGACTGTATGTATGTTTGTATATATATGTGTGTGTGTGTGTGTGTGTGTGTGTGTGTGTGTGTGTGTGTGTGTGTGTGTGTGTGTGTGTGTGTGTGTGTGTGTGTGTGTGTGTGTGTGTGTGTGTGTGTGTGTGTGTGTGTGTGTGTGTGTGAGTGTGTGTGTGTGTGAGTGTGTGTGTATATGTGTGTGTGTGCGCGCGCGCACGAATGTCGCGCTCTGAAATATGTACCTATGATTATTAGAGTATACCATTCGAGAAAAAATGTCTAACTATTTATCGGTCCATTCTCTCTCTGTGCCGGCCTTCCTGCTAAAACTTGTCCACTCATTATGCTGTTGAATATCTATCTCCAATGGTCATTTACCTTTAATTAATATATTATTAAGCAGATAAAGTCCTTTACAAATCTCTTCACCTTTTAAAGCACATATCTTTCTTCTAACATGAGTCACTATAACTCATATACTTTCATCAGTTCCAAACACTTTTCTTATTCCTTCCTAAACATCTTTCCTTATATAACCTATCTCCACAAATTAATATCTTAATGATTAACTAGCAACTCCATGCCTCTCCCTCAGGTCCCCCCTCTGCTGCTCCCTGGGCCCCCACCCCCCTACCAACACCCTACCCCCAACCGAGGCCCAAATATAACTACCCCTATACCACAATTACCAGAGACCAACCCCCCCCTTCCCCCAACCCCGCCTAACAGAGAAAATGGCCGCCACAACGCTATACTTACCCAGCCGAACCGTTCGTTCGCGTATGTACTATTTATTGTTGAAAAAACTTAGAATAAAACAAACCGGATTTTCATTCCCTAGTAAACACATATATATATATGTATACAAAACGAGGCCTAGATTAGCACATATTAGGTATTGGATTGCTTGTTTACCATTCACAAACTCATTTGGACACACACACCACACTAAATATTAAATAATACATACCTTTAAACACACACACACACACACACACACACACACACACACACACACACACACACACACACACACACACACACACACACACACACACACACACACACAAACACACACACACACACGTCAGTTTGCCTAAATTCTCCAATATTCATTCATGAAACTGCCTCACTGGACTGCAACCTCATCGAATAAGCTGTTATGAATTTCTATCTGTCAACACAAACTCACAACTTCACACGTCAATCATTGCAAATGTTGATAAATAGACACTAACTAACCTTACTACGAGATATAAATACAAGTGCAAAATTTGATTCAGAAGGCAACTCCAGCGTGGCCTAGTCGGATAGAACATGTTCTTAATCCGGATAGACCTGCGTTCGAGCCTGTCGGAACGGTTGCAAGTACAGGGCACAGATTTATCTGTGTGTCCCCTCCTGTAGGAGCATCAGTTTCGATAGATTCTCTGGATAGCTGAAGATTGATTGACCGACCCCCTGGAATGTGGGGAAGGGTTGAAATCCGGGGGCCCACGGACGGATACCTGGATCCACTGACCTCGGGCAGGTCTTTCAATTCACCTGGATTTCAGGTGGGGAGAAGGGAGGCAATTTGGGTCGACACAAATAGCTTCCTGGACCCAAAACCCCAAAGACACCCGAACACACAGGACTCAAGACACACGCGGAATCAAGACACACACGGACTCAAGACACACACGGACTCAAGACACACGCGGAATCAAGACACACATGGACACTGACACGATCCCAAGGTGGAGACAAGGGAGGCAATTTGAGGGGACACAAATGGCATCCTGGACTCAATACCCCAGGGATAATGACACGGACACGGATACGGACACTCATAGACTCTAACGGACACGGACACACGGAATCAATACACGTACTCAAGACACACACGGACTCAAGACACACACAGAATCAAGACACACACGGACTCAAGACACTCACAGAATCAAGACACACACGGACTCAAGATACACACGGACTCAAGACACACACAGAATCAAGACACACATGGACACTGACACGATCCCAAGGTGGAGATAAGGGAGGCAATTTGAGGGGACACAAATGGCATCCTGGACTCAAAACCCCAGGGACAATGACATAGACACTGACACGGACACTAACTAACCTAACCTAACCTAACCTAAGACTAACCTAAGACTCTGACGGACACGGGAACATACGGAATCAAGACACACGCGGAAACAAGACACACTCAGGAGACACACACGAAATCAAGACACATAAGGAATCAAGGCACAGACGGAATCAAGACAAACACGGAATCAAGAAACACAAGGAATCAAGAAACACAAGGAATCAGGACACACACGGAATCAAGACACACACGGAATCAAGACACACACGGAATCAAGACACACACGGAATCAAGAAACACACGGAATCAAGACACACACGGAATCAAGAAACACAAGGAATCAAGGCACACACGGAATCAAGAGACACAAGGAATCAAGACACAAACGGAATCAAGACACACACGGAATCAAGAAACACAAGGAATCAAGACACAAACGGAATCAAGACACACACGGAATCAAGAAACACAAGGAATCAAGGCACAGACGGAATCAAGACACACAAGGAATCAAGACACTCACGGAATCAAGAAACACAAGGAATCAAGGCACAGACGGAATCAAGACACACACGGAATCAAGAAACACAAGGAATCAAGAAACACAAGGAATCAGGACACACACGGAATCAAGACACACACGGAATCAAGACACACACGGAATCAAGAAACACAAGGAATCAGGACACACACGGAATCAAGACACACACGGAATCAAGACACACACGGAATCTAGACACACACGGAATCAAGAAACACACAGAATCAAGACACACACGGAATCAAGAAACACAAGGAATCAAGGCACACACGGAATCAAGAAACACAAGGAATCAAGACACAAACGGAATCAAGACACACACGGAATCAAGAAACACAAGGAATCAAGGCACACACGGAATCAAGACACACACGGAACCAAGACACACTCGGAATCAAGAAACACAAGGAATCAAGGCACAGACGGAATCAAGACACACAAGGAATCAAGACACACACGTAATCAAGAAACACAAGGAATCAAGGCACAGACGGAATCAAGACACACACGGAATCAAGAAACACAAGGAATCAAGACACAAACGGAATCAAGACACA